>NC_079458.1:1299182-1380434 GCF_903798145.1 Danio aesculapii
CCTTCATCACTTTAACATAATCATCATCATCATCATCATCACTATCATCATCATCTTCATTTTATCGTTATCAATAACGAATATGAATATAAAATAAATATGAATCATTTCAAATATATATTTTATTTAAAATTAATCATTAATAATTATAAATATAAAATGTAAAAACAGATAAAAGGTTAATATTATTAGGCTCAAGGAATTAGTTTCATTTAAAAAAAAAAGTTAGCCCTTTAAATTGCTCTTCAAGCAGAACGCTAGTATCTTGCTAAATTATTACTAAAATAACATGTAATATGTCATCATGGCAAAGACTAAATAAATGAGTTATTCAAACTATTATTTAAAATCATAGGTTTTTAATTAAGACTTGGATTTGACTTTAATTAGCAGACAATCTTAAAGTAAAGATCTAATGAATACAATTCTAAAGCAGATTCTTTAACTGTAGTACTTGTGATAAGAAATTATTTGAATATTCATTAACTCATTTTTTTACTTAGCTTAGTCCTTTTAATAATCAGAGGTCACCACAGTGGAATAAACCGCCAACTTGTTTAGCATATGCTTTACACAGCGGATGCCCTTCCAGCTGCAACCCAGTACTGGGAAACACCCACACACACTCATACACTCCGGCCAATTTAGTTCATCAATTCCCCTATAGCACATGTGTTTGGACTGTGGGGGAAACTGCAGCACCCTGAGGAACAAGCTGAGAACATGCAAACTCCACACAGAAACACCAACTGACCCAGCCGGGACTGGAAACAGCGAGCTTCTTGCTGTGAGGCGATCGTGCTACCCACTGAGTCACCATTTCACCATTATTTGAATATTTAATATATAAAATACATTTAAAATTCTCTTATGATAAATTCTGTTTATTCTACTCAAAAGGCAGCGTTTCATCACATGACAAAACATATGCGCGCGCACACACACACACACACACACACACACACACACACGCACACACACACACGCACACACACACGCACACACACACGCACACACACACGCACACACACACGCACACACACACGCACACACACACGCACACACACACGCACACACACACACACACACACAGGTATATATATTTTCTGAATGGAGCTGTTGACATTGAAGAAAGCCGTTTCAAATGAAGGCTAATTTGAAGCCAAATGACAAAATGTGCAAATATACTAACAGGAAGAATCATTCACAATAAGACAGTAATGTGAATAACGAGAGCCAACTTCTAAACATCACCGGCTATAAAAAGCAGATCTATTCCACCGCCAGATCACGTTTATGAACGATAAAGCCATTAGAGAGCCGCCGCAGCCCTCTTTCCCTCCATTTTAATGAAAGAGCATCAGATTTCAAGCATCCTTCCTCATCAGCGCTATAAATAGAGGCTGAAACAGGAGCAAACGCACCAGGAACATATAGTTCTGACCCCAGATGTGGGCGTTCAGTCACTGACCGCTGAAGTGGACACACAGAGAGCCTTCAGCCTCCCACACATGCTGCACTTCACAACATCACCCAGGTTTAATGAGCAGTGTACTACAATGCTGCTGAACGCTGGATTCTGATTGGCTGATGAGCATTCTAAGGTGTGCTGTTATTTTCAGATAAAGTAGTTCCGGCAGGTTTTGAGCGCATTGCAGTTCCATTAAATTAACATTTATAGTACTTATAATGATCAGAGCTAATGAATACTAGCTAATATATATATTTTCAGTATTCATTCATTCGTTTGCCTTCAGCTTAGTCCCTTATTTATTAGGGGGTCGCCACAGTGGAATGAACCGCCAACTATTCCAGCATATGTTTTACACAGCGGAAGCTCTTCTAGCTTCAGTTTAGTTCATCAATTCCCCTATAGCACATGTGTTTGGACTTTGGGGGAAACCATCTGGAAAATAAGCCCAAAAAAGAGATTATACTGCGACACGGTGCCTAACAGTGGACAGCGACGCGTTTTAAAACCCATTCATTTCAATGCCTTGCACTGCACGGTTTGTTGACCGTGAAGACTAAAATCACATGACCCAAGCAGCAAATCACTGACTAGATAGTGCAAGCATCACAGTCAAAGTAAAAACAAATTCTCTCCATGAATATTAATTAAAGTTATTGAAATTAACTGAAGAAGTCTTAGAAAAAATAAATAAAGTCTTAGAAAAATGTACTTTATATTATTTAATGGTGCAATGGGTAGCGCCGTCACCTCACAGCAAGAAGGTCACTGGTTCGAGTCTCAGCTGGGTCAGTTGGTGTTTCTGTGTGGAGTTTGTATGTTCTCTCCATGTTGGTGTGGGTTTCCTCCGGTTTCCCCCACACTCCAAACACATGCGCTTTAGGGAAATCGGGAAGCTACTATTGTCCATAGTGTATGTGTGTGTGTGTGTGTGTGTGTGTGTGTGTGTGTGTGTGTGTGTGTGTGTGTGTGTGTGTGTGTGTGTGTGTGTGAGAATTGGAGCAAATGAGTGTTATTACGAGGCATTTTCAGTTTCAGATCTCAGCCGAACGGATCCAGAATTTTTTCGGTTTCAGCCCAGGATTTTCATTTCGGTGCATCTGTAATCATTAGAGTTCTTTCACAGCTACTACAGTCAAACAACACATTACAACACAACAGAAGGCTGGAAGATGTGGAAGAAGCTAGTGCTTGGGGCCGGGCGATATTGCATAAGAAATTACCATGATATCATGTTTCAGATCATTCGATATCGATTATTAATGAATATTTTAACAGAACATTAAGGAATATTATGACTTTTTATTTAACCACTTTATTTTAATTCACCAACATTACCATGGCAAAGTTTTAATAGTCCAAAACAAAAATATTTAAACAAAATATCTAATCTGTTTATAATAAAATAAGTGTTAAAGAGACTCTTAAACTTGATAAATAGCATGTTACAAAGTGTGTGCAATGATAAAGGTAATAACATCTGTTGAGGTGTGAATAATAATAATAATAATACAGTAACCCTCAAACTCTGTCAACAACACTAATTATGATCATCAACTCTGAGCTTTCAAGTAAAGGAACCAGCCATCATTATTCAGACACACACTGCAACATTACAGAGTGTGAAGTTGGATGACTGCATTACCACTATGCTTAAATCGTTTAAATGGGGTGCTGGTGGCTGGGATGCACAAGAAAAGAAACCAAAAAGCCACTCTGGCGACTTTCTTACATCCTTATTTATTTACGATCTCCTCACTGCTGTTATATGGCACTCATTTTCGCGTGTTGTTATTCTGACCCGAAGTGACTAGCGCGAGCACGTGGTTTCCGTCACTATTTTCTATGGCGTCTCTCGTAAGTAGGCGACCGTTTTCTCAGAGGATGACAACCCATTGCTTTATGAAGAGAAGTAACAAACACTGCAGTGTTTGGGTGCGCTGTGCTTATCTCAGGTAATTAGTCTACCGTTATTACTGAAATGTGTATATTCCATACAAAGTGTGAAGCAAATTAGTTTGTTCTACTTGCGTGAATTGCAGTGCGCTCACGGCATTCGGAAAAGTTCAGATTTTTTCAACTTGGTGCGACTGGAAAACGCATGCGTCATGTGTCCGCCACATGCACGTAGGGGTACCGAAACCCAGTGCCATTATAGCACCGGTACCTTTGTAACCGGTGTGTACCGGATCAAATCAGCATATGAATTTCGGTGCCTAATTTCGGTGCCACTGGTGTTGCGACAAGAACGCAAGAAGCATCAAGGGGTGCATCAAAGGCACACATAGGTACACGCTGTCACCATCTCTAAACATTTAATTCTAAACAACCTTGAGGAATACGGACAGGTGATGTCAGGCGTTTGTTCTTGTTGCGTAGGGAACGGACGCACGCAGTACAGCGCATTCGGTGAGCGAGAGCGACTCTCTACAGATCAACACGCATGATCGCGTTCATCAAATTTGCTTTTAAGCATTCTAAAGCGTATTTTACAAGCAAGGATTCTGACAATGTGAAGCAGATGCTTTATAAAAGCTGCGTGTAAGGGGGAAACACGTCAAACTTAATGACACACTTGTGTCGCGAAATGCAGAGGGTTCCTTCTTCCCATTTAACGTGCGGTATCAAATTCTATTAAAAGAGCACTCTTCCATCAGTCCCCGTGTCAACAAGCTTGGCCATCCCTCTGGCCTGCCTAAATTTAGACGCGTATTTTTGTGTCAAAACGCCACAGAGAAGCGAGATCAGCCATCGGTGGCAGACTGCGGAGATATGACCGAGGCCTCTCTCTGCACGCTCTAGGTGTCACTCGCGAACTTGCTCTCTCTGTCATTACGGTGCTGCGTGCATTAGCCTAGTTCCTCGCATTCGTCAGAGTTTGATGCCCAAATTGACACAGGTAATAGCGATTTTAAAACTTTTAATATAGAAGTGCTCGGCTATGCAGAGACCATTATTAATCAGAAATCTAGTGTACATAGTTTTACGTTAGAAAATGCAGTCTTGAATTTACAAACAGTCGGCATTTACCACAGAACAGATGTAACACGTTGATCAGATGTAGTTTTCAGTCACGCTCATGTAAGTCATATTCAACTCATTCAGTTTTGATTTCAGTCTTCAACACATGATTTATTTACAACACATTTTAAAACATAATAGTTTAACTCATTTCTAATATCTCCTTTTTTATCTTCCCCATGGTGACAGTCAGTGCATAACATTTTATATAACATTTTACCCCCCAGTTTCTCTGGTCTAGAACCACCACTGACTAGAACATGTAAGACAGGATCATGAAAGGAACATTCAAACTGATGTAAACACCTTGATCATATTATTGTCTTATTCAGATTAAGGCAAATCATTAGATCACTGAAAACCATGTAAACACAGTCACAAGCCCCAACCCTAGACAAAAGGAGTTCAGTATTTTGATGACAGCCTCCACAGGTTAGTAGTTAGCTAATGTAATCTCACAATGCAAATCTTAAACTCATGCTAACCAACAAAAGATCAAAGGACCCTGCTGAAAAATCCAACTTTAACCAGCCTAGGCTGGTTGGCTGGTTTTAGCTGGTTGACCAGGCTGGTTTTAGAGGGGTTTTGGCCATTTCCAGGCTGGTTTCCAGCCATTTCCAGCCTGGTCTTAGCTGGTTAGGCTGGAAAATGACCAGCTAAATCCAGCTAAGACCAGCTTGACCAGCCTGGTTTAAGCTGGACATAGCTGGTTTTGGCTGGGCTCCCAGCCTGTCTAGGCTGGTCAAGCTGGTTTTAGCTGGTCATTTTCCAGCCTGACCAGCTAAGACCAGGCTGGAAATGGCTGGCCACCAGCCTGGAAATGGCCAAAACCCCTCTAAAACCAGGCTGGTCGACCAGATAAAACCAGCCAACCAGCCTAGGCTGGTTTAAGCTGGTTTTTTCAGTAGGGGAAATATATTAATGCAATTCAAATCTATAAAAAAAAGGTTTTTCTAGAGTCATCCACCATAATTTTGTGGCTCAAAACTATCGGTTCAGCCAGCGTTTTGGCACCGATACCGTTTTAAAAGTATCGATTTAGCACCGAAATTACCCCAAACGATACTCAACCCTACTTGCACACCATGAACACGTCACTCCCATGTGAGCGCTGAACACGTTGCGCGCCTCCATTGGAAATGACAAACTGACACCCTAAGCTTATTGGAATTGCTTTCAAGGCACACTCAGCTTACTCACTTAATATACCTATAGCCTTCATACTGAAACTACATACCAAACTTTTTAAATCGATATTGACAATGGTGTTCGGTCAATAAATACCGATATCGATTTTATCGCCCAGCCCTTCTAGTGCTACACACAGGAGACATTTGAGGAGGACAAACACCTGACAAAAACAACACCTGAACAGTGGAGACCAGAGAAGCACAATAATGACCTCCAGGATGGTCAATTATTAGAGAATAACTGGTTTTACATCACGGCCAGATCAGGAGTGTATTATTTTCTAATAATTGAACGGCAGTCAGTTATTCCTTGTTTTAATGACGCAGTAAGCTCTCGTATAAGTTTGAGTCCTCGGAGCAGCAGATGCATGTGATATTGAAGCACAGATAGCGTGATGAATGCATGTTTTGACCTCCAGTCGCTCCGGCTCAGCTCACTGCTGCCGTTTCTGGCTCTGGGCTCAGTATATGGCAGCGGCGTAACCTTCACTAGTCTGTGCTAATCAAAGCCTTCGCGTCGGATTCTGCTGGACTCTATTGTACAGAATAACTGACGACAGACTGAATGATTATTAGACAGTAATGCACAGCTGAGGTGGTGAAGCGGAGTGTCCGTTATACCTCAGGTGTGTATTATTTTCTAATCATCCACCATTCCGGAGGTCATTATTCTGCTTATACCACAGCTTCTGAATGAGATGTTGAGGTGTTTGTCCTCCTGAAACGTCTCCTGTGTGCAGCACTAGTGTTCTCCACATCTCCTCCTCCTCCTTCTGTTGTGTCCTGATGTAATTTTTGACTGTTGTAGCTGTGAAATAACTCTAATCATTCAGTGTAGTGATATGGAGCTGTAATGCGCTCTAAACCTGCCGGACCTACTTCAGCTGTGGGTTTATCTGACAATAACCAAACATCTTAGAGTGCTCGGCAGCCAACCAGAATCAAGATTTTAATATAATTTATATAGTTCATTCAATTGTTTTCCTTTGGATTAGACTTTTATTTATTAGGGGTTGCGCAGCGGAATGAACCGCCAACTATACCAGCATATATTTTACACACTTTCCAATACAGGACACATAGTTAATGTATTTACTAACATGAACAGAACAATACAGTATTTATTGACCTTTGTTGACGTTAATTAAAACACAGTTGTTCATCGTTAGTTCACGTTATCTCACAGTGCATTAAAAACAACTGTGGATCTTAATAATGCCTCATGTTGAACTATGATTAATAAATGCTGTAGAAATATTAAATTCATTTTAGTAAACATTAAATTACATGCAAAAAAAAAGACAAGTCCTGAATTGTGAAGTGTGACCGGCTTTTCTAAAATCCTAGCTAAATCTAGATCATATCAAATGAAAACATAAATGCAGACAGGAGTATTGTCTGCTATTATAACTCATTCTGAGTGCTTTCTATTAGGCTTTTTAACAATCACTATATTATAGAGTATATACCAACCCAGGCTCATTCTGAAAACGTAGTCCCGCGGACGTTTCTGGAGACCATGAGAATACGTCCCGGGAGGTACGTATTTTTGCGGTTTTTGTTTTTTGCGAATCTGCGAGTGGCCGCTGTGTGCGCTTTTTCACTTCTCAAATGTCCGTGCCGTTCTCGCATGAACCCACCAGAGGCCAAAGATCGTCTGTCTGTCCGACTGGCTGAATGATTGACTGGGCGACCGGCCGGCCGATCCACCCTCCTCTTTCCCTGAACCCAACCAATTTCACCGATTGACCCAGCCGCCCACTTCCCTGAACCCAACCAACAATTTACAAAAGCCGTCCAGAAAAAGAAAAGCCCTCGTCTGATTTTTACCACGTTTTCGGATTTTACCACACTCTCACCCTGTTATGAACTCGTTCACTTTATTTCTTGGATTCTGTTTTTGCTTAACCTGATTTCTGGAACCGTTCTTCCCTGGACTCGAACCCGGTCGTCGTCGTCGTCGTCGTGGTCAGCTGCTCTCTGCGTCTCAAGTCCGCCGATGCACAGGACGAGCTAACCGGACAAACTGGTTGCAGCGGGAAAGCCCTCCACACAAAGGTAAGAGGTCAGATAGTAAACGCTGAGAGGAATGGCGTCATACCACCGCCGCAGCGTTCGCTTAAAAAATTAAATGCGGCCATACACATCTCCGGCTACATAATTTGCAGTCTCCAGAAACGTCCGCGGGACTACGTTTTCGGAATGAGCCTGGGTTGGTATATACTGCTGCATAAACCCTGATTTTACTTCACTGTGAATTGGAAGTTTTAAAATCCTCACATGCTGAATGTTTGCTCACGACTGCATGAAAAGCAGCTTGTGTGTGTCCTGATGACATTCACATGTTCTCCGAGGTTTCACACACACACACACACACACACACGCATGTTCAGTGTAAATGCGTTTACATCTGCTCTAAATGACCACTGACGCAACACAATCACATCAGCATGAGACGCAATAGAGGAACCAAAGTTCAGATCCACCAGAGGAAATCAGCGCTTTACATCCCATTACTAAAGCATAAAGGCATCTATATCAAAAACAAAATCAAAACTACTCAAAGACTTCATCTCCATTTCACCTCTATTAGATCTTGAACTGCATTTTTACATGCAGTATGCAGCGACGGCAGCAGAGAAGGTCATTCATACTGTCAGAATCACTATGAACAATTCAGAGATAATGCAGTAATTCCACATATTCATCATGGGAAAAATATTATACAGTGAAAACCGTGAAAACTACAAACACACACACACACAGAAAAACAAGAGAGCAGCTGAACATTCTCAGTTTATCTCAAGCCTGTAGCCAGCCTGTGTAAGGGGTGCTTCTTTTCTCTCAAAATGTGGACTGTTTTGCAGTAATTCACCTTTTTTTCTATTAAATTATGAGGACGCTGCATTTTAGTGACATTTAAGCACTATTTAATCCAAATTAATTTGAATATGGGCTGCTTTTGGTGCTTCACACTTTTTTTAAAAACAAGATTGAGAATAAAAGTTACCTGTAAATGTGTTCTCTATTTACCAACAATACAACAGTGAAAGATGGCCTCACCTACATCTGAGTGCATGCTTTGTGTATGTTGGACTCACTAAAAAGAATAGTTTGCATCGGCCAGAACTGATTAGCTGAAGTCACAGTGATGTGACGGTCAACAGATGATTTGGCTGGTCTTAAAGCTTTTATCAATGGGTCATTTTCACAATTTATGATGGTGTAGCAGTCAAAATAGGACAAATGCTGGACATCTTGTTATTGAGGGGTGGGTCCATATATTTTATTTGATATTTTTTTGTATATTTTGCAGATATTATTAAAAAAATGAACATAAACATATTAGATAGATAGATTCCCCTATAGCGCATGTGTTTGGACTGTGGGGGAAACCAGAGCACCCAGAGGAAACCCACACCAACACGGGGAGAACATGTTAATTTCACACAAAAGTATGTTGTATTATTTTTGCGTTTAGTCAAATTGTACTATAGTACTATTTTATTGATAATTTTGATGTTTTAAACCCATTTCAAATTGTATTGTATTACTGTATTGTTTCTATAATTATGGTTTAGTGTAAATTTGTCTTTATTTGGTTGTGGTATTGGTGTCTATTGTATGTTTTCATGTAAATTTGTATATTTTTTGTTTTGGTATTTGTTTCTATTGTCTTATTTTAATGTAAATTAGGTTTTGATGATGATTTTATGTAAATTTGTCATTTTATTTGTTGGACCCCAGGAAATACATTGGTAGTGGCTAATGAAGATCTAAATAAACATGATAAAAACACAAAAGTTGTCAGGATTATAATACAGACCTGTTCATTCCTTAAAGTTAAACAGTTTTGTAATTATTTTTGGCAAAAATGGCATCTTTTTGACAATTTAATAATTAAAAAAAACTCTAAAAGAAAGTTTTATATTTTATTTGATATATTTTTTGTATTTTTTTATATATCATTAAAAAATTCATATAAACATAATGGATGGATGGATGGATGGATGGAACGATCGATAGACAGATGGATAGATGGATAGATAGATAGAACGATAGATGGACAGACAGACAGACAGACAGACAGACAGACAGACAGACAGACAGACAGACAGATAGATAGATAGATAGATAGATAGATAGAACGATAGATGGATAGACAGACAGACAGACAGACAGACAGACAGACAGACAGACAGACAGATAGATAGATAGATAGATAGATAGATAGATGGATGGAACGATAGATAGAACGATAGAACGATAGATGGATAAATAGATGGATGGATTGATGGATAGATAGATAGACAGAACGATAGAACGATGGATGGATGGATGGATGGATGGATGGATGGATGAAACCATTCATTCATTTTATTTCGGATTAGTCCCTTTATTCATCAGGGGTCACCACAGCGGAATGAACCACCAACTATTCCAGCATGTTTTACACAGCGGATGCCCTTCCAGCTGCAACCCAGTACTGGGAAACACCCATACACACATAAACTACAGCCAATTTAGTTCATCAATTCCCCTATAGCGCATGTGTTTGGACTGTGGGGGAAACCAGAGCAACCGGAGGAAACCCACGCCAACACGGGGAGAACATGCAAACTGCCCCAGCCAGGACTCTAACCACCGATCTTGCTGTGAGGCGACAGTGCTAACCACTGAGCCACCATGTCTCAAAAACAATTAGTCCACAGATAAAGAAAAATAATAATTATATATATAATAATAATATAATATAATAATTATTATATATCATAGTATAAACAGACAGAAGGATTGAAATAAAATAACAGTATATCACTTTTGTGAATTTTTAGAAACTAATATCTCCCTGATCATATTTTAAAGGTATATATTGCATGATAAGAATGGTGAATGGTGTATTTATGCATGAAACACAGCCTCTGTCTTGAAGTATACCGATGCTAATCACTGACATCACATCACATATTAGACATCACGAATCTCCAATAAATGAAGGCAGGCCTCAGTCATCAGCCTGAGAGATGCTGACCAATGCATGCATGAGGCAATAAATACACTAAACACTGCAAATGCATGAACTGAACACAAAAATAGAGCCAATGCATTAACTAAACACATAAAACACCGCACATGCATGAAGACAGTGAGTCTGAGGCCTGTGCGCATCTGCAGGACAGCGCGAACACTGAAGCATCAAGTTCATCAGTGAATGCACCAACAGAAAGGAGAAATTCAGCATGATCGAGTGTCACAAAGCATCGTGCTCAAGGATGCATTAAAAAACACAGGCAGAGACACTCACCGACGGATCTGTAGCCCAGGACGGCGATCTTTCGCGATTTCGGCTGCGGCATCTTTATTTACTCCCTACCGCATCAACATCCACATGTACCACAAAATCCACACCAAAAAGACAGCGAAATCACATGGATTTGAGCCGGTATTGCGCGTCTTCGTGCTGAACACTGATGTAAGATTTAATATTAAATCCGTTCCTCCGAATGAAGCGGTTTTTGAGTGCTAAATTACGAGGAAAGTCTCAGACTCTGCGTCACTGCTCACCGCAAACCTGCGTTAATTATGCAAGGATGAGCGCGCGGGATTGGCTGAGCGCAGCCTGGGAGGCGGGAGCTGTCGCTTTTAATCGTGCGACTATTGGCTGAGCGCGTCTGTAGTGCTGTAGAAGAGCGCATGTGAATGGATGAGCGTTGTTGTCAGTGAGAAGACGCCGGATTAAACACGCAGACACGCGTTTGTAGATTTGAGAATTGAACGATTGCTTTTAAAATGGTACAATTTTGGAAACATGTTGGCTCATTTATTAATGATAATATCCAAGATGTATCTGTTACTTTTAAAGATTTTCTCAGTCTCCACAGAAAGAAAAGCTTGTTTAGTTATAAATTTAATTATATCCAGACACGTAAATTTACCAATACCAAACCAAATACCAAAGCTTGCTTATAAAAGGGCATGACAATAAAAATATGTGTACATTATCTGTAGCAAATAGTCCTAAACAGACCTACATGAAGAAGGAATGAAGTGTAAATTAGTTTACTTTCTGGAACTGATTGAGAAATTGACAATTCATAACAGTGCAGAAATAATGAAGTTATAAGATGGAGCTGATCTTGACTACAACATTCAGTCATTCATTTTCTTTTAGTCTCTTTATTCATCAGCAACAATTCTATCATCTGTTTTAAACAGCAGATGCCCTTCCAGCTGCAACCCAGTACTGGGAAACACCCACCTACCCACACACACACACTACTGCCAATTTAGTTGATCAATTCCCCTGTGCCGCATGTGTTTGGACTGTGGGGGAAACTGGAGCACCCGGAGGAAACCCACGCCAATGCGGGGAGAACATGCAAACTCCACACAGAAACACCAACTGATGGGGGCGGGACTCGAACCAACGACTTTCTTGCTGTGAGGTCACAGTTCTAACCACTGAGCCACCATGTCAGCCCTTGACTATGACAGATTTCCAAAATAAAATTGGTAAATAATAACTTGTTAGTGTTAGGGGGAAAGCATAGGTCTCAGATTGAGTCCTGGAGGGCCACTGCTCCAGCAATTGAGTTTGAGACCACTGCTCTTGAGTAACGTTTTAATGTAAAAATCGAATGTCAAAATGTAAATATGTTATTAAATGTGTTACTTTTTAAGGAAAGCATGTTATATTACATTTTATTGATAATTTTGGGCGACGCTGTGGCGCAGTGCATAGTGCTGTCACCTCACAGCAAGAAGGTCGCTGGTTCAAGCCTCGGTTGGTGTTTCTGTGTGGAGTTTGCATGTTCTCCCTGCGTTAGTGTGGGTTTCCTCCAGGTGCTCCGGTTTCCTCCACAGTCCAAACACATGTGGTACAGGTGAACTGCGTAGGCTAAATTCCGTTGTGAATGGGTTTCTCAGAGATGGGTTGCAGCTGGAAGGGCATCCCCTGCGTAGAACATGTGCTGGATAAGTTGGCGGTTCATTCCGCTTTGTATTTAATAGGCCTATTAATTTGTATGTTTATATTACTCTCTTGTTTCCCCTTATTTCTCTTGTGCGTTTGTTATATAGTTAATTCATAATTCCGTTTTCAACTCTGCCCCCGCCTGCACTCGTCTAATCTTGTTGATCACCGGCTGTAGACTTGCTTCATGTCGAACGCACCTAGTCATATAGCGGTGCGTGACTGTCAGCTGATGCGCTTCATACTGATGAATAGATGCTGTTTCCCAAATTCTGTAGGCGATTTGAAGTGGAGCAAAAGTCTGGGTTTTGGGTGCGTGCTTGATCAGAAATATACACATAATAATAATAATATTAATAATAATAATAATATTAATAATAATAATATTAATAATAATAATATCTAAAGATGGCAATCTTGATGGGGTTTTTTAAAACACAACTAATTTTGTCTGAAATGAGCATAAACAGGAAAGCAGTCAAATGCTTTCATTATTATGTTAGATGTGTGCAGTTTTAAAGTGACACCTCTGTTATTTAATGTAGTCAAAAGAAAAATCTAAATAAATGAGAGATCCATGCGTTGCTCTTTAATCAGAATGTGTAAGTTTCACAGTGAAAAAAAGATTAATGAGATCTGATAACTTGATTCTATTTCTTTATAATATTAATTTTATTAAGCTGAACTGTTTGATAATGTATTTGCTGCTAATGTATACTATTTATTTTTTCTATTGTAAATAATAATAATAATAAAACATGTTACTGACTATTTAACTATTTATTTACAGTCAAACAGCTCCAGATCAACATATTAAGTAATTTGGGGATTATAATAATATCCCTTATATATTACCTACCACCATCCACATCTCCACCCCCCCCCTCCGCTCTACAAGATGTGATGACTCCACCAACCCCCCTCCACCCACCCCGCTCTTCAGTTAGCGAGCACTCATATTACCCCCCCCCCCCCCCCCCCCACACACACACACACACCTGTTCTTCACCAGGGGCCCTGTAAATAATCCGTGCAGGGGGGCCTCCGAATTTTGCGCTATGCCACTGGTTGTTATCCAATATACTATCTTAGATATCTTTCCTTTGTATTTTAAACATCCAGCCATCGGGCACGGTGAGATGGGGAGAAAGTAATGCATAGTGAGAAAATTAGAAAATGTCATTTAAAGGAGTTACATTTACATGTTAGCATTTTATGTTATTTAAATGTGTTTAACATGCACTGTTTTTGTCATTCGAGATGATTTAAAGTGGTTGCAGGAGGATAAATTACCCTGAATTGTCTCCAAAATGTCAGTACAAATGGGTGAGAGAAATAAGTAGTGAATACAGCTTTTGTCAGTGTCTGGAGGCACAGAAAGAACCAAACTGGTGGTAAAAATGCACACTGAAATATTAGTAAAGTATTTGTATGACTTCTGTCTTTATTGTTTCAACAGAAGATATAATATAATTCACCATCATGAAACCCAAAGCAGTTATAACCAGAGATCAGCTCCAATTAAAGGGACAGTTCTCCCCAAAAATGAAAATGTCCTCACTATTTACTCTCTCTCAAGTGCTTCCAAACCAGTTTGAGGATTTTTATTCTTCTGTTGAACACAGAGTAAGATATTTTCAAGAGTGCTGAAACTATTATAGGAAAATCAAATGCTATGAAGGTCAATAGTTACAGGTCCCAACATTCTTCAAAATATCTTTGTGTTCAACAGAAGAAAGAAAATCAAACAGGTTTGTGTGTGTGTGTGTGTGTGCGCGCGTGTGTGTGTGTGTGTGTGTGTGTGTGTGTGTGTGTGTGAAATTAACAAACTTGAGTAGATATACTGATTGTAAAGCATTAAATAACTGACAAGAGATCTGTCAGGTCTAAGCAAAGTGCCAGCAGGCGTCTGTAGCTCCGCTCACTCTCCGTATCTCGAAGCAGAGATCAACATCCCATAATGCAATTCACAACTTGAAATAAACTCAAACAATACAAAATACAGAAACTTCATTAACAGATATTTTTATAATGTTGTATGCTCTACAAATATAGCATTTCAAAGAACAAAGCAGCCTCAAATCTCTGTGCTTCACTCAGTGATGGCGGATGGTGAATCCTGACTGATCTTATTCAGCTTCTCCATGACAGACTGGTATTCCTGATTCCATTCCTCTGGTGAAAGTGAAGATGGATCAGTCTCCAGGAATTTATAAGCATCTCTAGACTGAATGCTTAAGATACCCTGAGCTGTCAGACAGCAGAAGCTAAATTTCTGCCAATACTGAAAGAGAAAGACATGCATTTATTAAAATAAACGAAGGCTTGCTCACTGTTTTGTATCAGATTTGGTCTCTCATATACATTGATCAACTGTTGGAAAGCTATCCTGATAATAAAAACCTTATTTTGTCATCATATACACACATGCATCATCAACTCCCCCATTTCATTCTTTATGTTGTTTTCTTTTTAATCATTCATGTTGTTCGTTTATCAAATTAAGTTTTACCTCTTAAATTGACTAAATATAAGACGATGTCATAACAAATGTTCAACGGCATACAAAATAATATAAGCATGCCACTCAGAAATCTGAAGTACAGATCTCATACAGCACCATCATCTAACCCTACCAATACACTGATGACCAGAGTTATCCAAAAATAATCAAACATCATCAACTTCTGTTACCTGTCCTGCAGTTTCAATGGACTGCAGAAACTCCTCCTTCATGTCCTGCTCCTCAAGGAGATCTTCATTAACGAAGGTCCTCTTCTTCAGCGAGTCCAGCAGAGATGCTACTTTCTCCCAGAACTTTTTCAGGTCGACCAGAATCTGCTGGATTCGAGAAAGACATTTCTGCACGTCCTTCAGATGCACGGGGTCGGGAATCACACCTGGACAAACAGCATACAGTGGATATTTACCTTACCTGATTTAATGAACTTGTATTCTGCTTCTTTTCTTAAGCTAATGGAAAACTCTCTCACACAGCTGTTCTTTGGTGTTGGCCAGCTGCTGCTGAAGCTCAGTCTGTTTGGTTTGGATCTCGCACTCTTTGTTGTGCAGATCTTGCTTTTCAGTGGAGAAACGGGACAGGTCAGCTTCCAGAGATTCAGTTTTAGCATCTTCACCTGGAACAGTGGCTAACTCATAAATTGATTTAGCCAGGAGTCCAATAATTGGCACCGCTATGGCCACAATATCCATATCACGCCTGCTCTTGGAAACACCTTGAATATGATTCTGCAGTTCTGCATTTTTTTCTTCAATTTTTCTATCCATTTCTTCTATGGATTGAGTATTCTTTTTCAGCTCTTCTTCAAGCTTGTTCAAGGTGTCCTCCAGACTCTTTATCTCCTCCAAGTGTTTCTTTTGTTTTTTTGCGGTCTCTATCTGCTCCTCGATCCCATCACTGGTGCATGACGCCATGCTCCGGTTTTGTTGATCATACCTGAATACAATTTAGTCAGGTCATCTCAAGTCAAAAAACAGACTAGCGGGAGTGAGCAGTATCTAAGTAATTTTTATTTTTGTGCTTTTATTTATGTCTGTTTATGTGCGTCTCTGTTAATAATGTGATAACAGATTTTCTCTATAATGATACTGCATAGTTTTTGGTCATACAGATGAAAGTAAGACTGAACCTGCACTGTAAAAAAAAAAAAAAAAAAAAAAAAAAAAAAAAATCCCTAATTTTAGAGTTTATTTCCAGCAGCTGGGGTGCTGGAAAAAAAGTAAAATAACAGCCGTTAAATTACAGAAATTTACTGTAAAATAACGAATATTAAATTAAAGAAATTTACTGTAAAATAACGAATATTAAATTACAGAAATTTCCTTAAATTTAAATTTCTAGTTAAATTCTAGTAAATTTCTGTAATTTAATGTCCGCTATTTTACGGTAAATTTCAGTAATTTAATGTCCCCTATTTTACGGTAAATTTCAGTAATTTAATGTTTGTTATTTTATGGTAAATTTCTGTAATTTAATGTTTGTTATTATATGGTAAATTTCTGTAAATTAATGTTTGTTATTTTATGGTAAATTTCTGTAATTTAATGTCCGCTATTTTACTGTAAATTTCTGTAATTTAATGTCCGCTATTTTACTGTAAATTTCTGTAATTTAATGTCCGCTATTTTACTGTAAATTTCTGTAATTTAATGTTTGTTATTTTATGGTAAATTTCTGTAATTTAATGTCCGCTATTTTACTGTAAATTTCTGTAATTTAATGTCCCCTATTTTACGGTAAATTTCAGTAATTTAATGTTTGTTATTTTATGGTAAATTTCTGTAATTTAATGTTTGTTATTATATGGTAAATTTCTGTAATTTAATGTTTGTTATTTTATGGTAAATTTCTGTAATTTAATGTTTGTTATTTTATGGTAAATTTCTGTAAATTAATGTTTGTTATTTTATGGTAAATTTCTGTAATTTAATGTCCGCTATTTTACTGTAAATTTCTGTAATTTAATGTCCGCTATTTTACGGTAAATTTCAGTAATTTAATGTTTGTTATTTTATGGTAAATTTCTGTAATTTAATGTTTGTTATTTTATGGTAAATTTCTGTAAATTAATGTTTGTTATTTTATGGTAAATTTCTGTAATTTAATGTCCGCTATTTTACTGTAAATTTCTGTAATTTAATGTCCGCTATTTTACTGTAAATTTCTGTAATTTAATGTCCGCTATTTTACTGTAAATTTCTGTAATTTAATGTCCGCTATTTTACTGTAAATTTCTGTAATTTAATGTCCGCTATTTTACTGTAAATTTCTGTAATTTAATGTCCGCTATTTTACTGTAAATTTCTGTAATTTAATGTCCGCTATTTTACTGTAAATTTCTGTAATTTAATGTCCGCTATTTTACTGTAAATTTCTGTAATGTCCGCTGTTTTAAGGTTAATTTCTGTAATTTAATGTTTGTTATTTTATGGTAAATTTCTGTAATTTAATGTTTGTTATTTTATGGTAAATTTCTGTAATTTAATGTTTGTTATTTTATGGTAAATTTCAGTAATTTAATGTTCGTTATTTTATGGTAAATTTCTGTAATGTAATGTTTGTTATTTTATGGTAAATTTCTGTAATTTAATGTTCGTTATTTTACTGTAAATTTCTGTAATTTAATGTTAGTTATTTTATGGTAAATTTCTGTAATTTAATGTTCGTTATTTTACTGTAAATTTTTGTAATTTAATGTTCGTTATTTTACTGTAAATTTTTGTAATTTAATGTTCGTTATTTTACTGTAAATTTCTGTAATGTCCGCTGTTTTAAGGTTAATTTCTGTAATTTAATGTTTGTTATTTTATGGTAAATTTCTGTAATTTAATGTTTGTTATTTTATGGTAAATTTCTGTAATTTAATGTTTGTTATTTTATGGTAAATTTCTGTAATTTAATGTTTGTTATTTTATGGTAAATTTCTGTAATTTAATGTTTGTTATTTTATGGTAAATTTCTGTAATTTAATGTTCGTTATTTTACTGTAAATTTCTGTAATTTAATGTTAGTTATTTTATGGTAAATTTCTGTAATTTAATGTTCGTTATTTTACGGTAAATTTCTGTAATTTAATGTTTGTTATTTTATGGTAAATTTCTGTAATTTAATGTCCGCTATTTTACTGCAAATTTCTGTAATTTAATGTTTGTTATTTTATGGTAAATTTCAGTAATTTAATGTTCGTTATTTTATGGTAAATTTCTGTAATGTAATGTTTGTTATTTTATGGTAAATTTCTGTAATTTAATGTTCGTTATTTTACTGTAAATTTCTGTAATTTAATGTTAGTTATTTTATGGTAAATTTCTGTAATTTAATGTTCGTTATTTTATGGTAAATTTCTGTAATTTAATGTTCGTTATTTTACTGTAAATTTCTGTAATTTAATGTTAGTTATTTTATGGTAAATTTCTGTAATTTAATGTTCGTTATTTTACTGTAAATTTCTGTAATTTAATGTTCGTTATTTTACTGTAAATTTCTGTAATTTAATGTTTGTTATTTTATGGTAAATTTCTGTAATTTAATGTTTGTTATTTTATGGTAAATTTCTGTAATTTAATGTTTGTTATTTTATGGTAAATTTCTGTAATTTAATGTTTGTTATTTTATGGTAAATTTCTGTAATGTAATGTTTGTTATTTTATGGTAAATTTCTGTAATTTAATGTTTGTTATTATATGGTAAATTTCTGTAATTTAATGTTTGTTATTTTATGGTAAATTTCTGTAATTTAATGTTTGTTATTTTATGGTAAATTTCTGTAATTTAATGTTTGTTATTTTATGGTAAATTTCTGTAATTTAATGTTTGTTATTTTATGGTAAATTTCTGTAATTTAATGTTTGTTATTATATGGTAAATTTCTGTAATTTAATGTTTGTTATTTTATGGTAAATTTCTGTAATTTAATGTTTGTTATTTTATGGTAAATTTCTGTAATTTAATGTTTGTTATTTTATGGTAAATTTCTGTAATTTAATGTCCGCTATTTTACTGTAAATTTCTGTAATTTAATGTTTGTTATTTTATGGTAAATTTCTGTAATTTAATGTCCGCTATTTTACTGTAAATTTCTGTAATTTAATGTTTGTTATTTTATGGTAAATTTCTGTAATTTAATGTTTGTTATTTTATGGTAAATTTCTGTAATTTAATGTTAGTTATTTTATGGTAAATTTCTGTAATTTAATGTTTGTTATTATATGGTAAATTTCTGTAATTTAATGTTTGTTATTTTATGGTAAATTTCTGTAATGTAATGTTTGTTATTTTATGGTAAATTTCTGTAATTTAATGTCCGCTATTTTACTGTAAATTTCTGTAATTTAATGTTTGTTATTTTATGGTAAATTTCAGTAATTTAATGTCCGCTATTTTACTGTAAATTTCTGTAATTTAATGTTTGTTATTTTACTGTAAATTTCTGTAATTTAATGTTTGTTATTTTATGGTAAATTTCTGTAATTTAATGTTTGTTATTTTATGGTAAATTTCTGTAATTTAATGTTAGTTATTTTATGGTAAATTTCTGTAATTTAATGTTTGTTATTATATGGTAAATTTCTGTAATTTAATGTTTGTTATTTTATGGTAAATTTCTGTAATGTAATGTTTGTTATTTTATGGTAAATTTCTGTAATTTAATGTCCGCTATTTTACTGTAAATTTCTGTAATTTAATGTTTGTTATTTTATGGTACATTTCAGTAATTTAATGTTTGTTATTTTACTGTAAATTTCTGTAATTTAATGTTAGTTATTTTATGGTAAATTTCTGTAATTTAATGTTTGTTATTTTATGGCAAATTTCTGTAATTTAATGTTTGTTATTTTATGGTAAATTTCTGTAATTTAATGTCCGCTATTTTACTGTAAATTTCTGTAATTTAATGTTAGTTATTTTATGGTAAATTTCTGTAATTTAATGTTTGTTATTTTATGGTAAATTTCTGTAATTTAATGTTTGTTATTTTATGGTAAATTTCTGTAATTTAATGTTTGTTATTTTATGGTAAATTTCTGTAATTTAATATTTGTTATTTTATGGTAAATTTCTGTAATTTAATGTTAGTTATTTTATGGTAAATTTCTGTAATTTAATGTTTGTTATTATATGGTAAATTTCTGTAATTTAATGTTTGTTATTTTATGGTAAATTTCTGTAATGTAATGTTTGTTATTTTATGGTAAATTTCTGTAATGTAATGTTTGTTATTTTATGGTAAATTTCTGTAATTTAATGTCCGCTATTTTACTGTAAATTTCTGTAATTTAATGTTTGTTATTTTATGGTAAATTTCTGTAATGTAATGTTTGTTATTTTATGGTAAATTTCTGTAATTTAATGTCCGCTATTTTACTGTAAATTTCTGTAATTTAATGTTTGTTATTTTATGGTAAATTTCTGTAATTTAATGTTTGTTATTTTATGGTAAATTTCTGTAATTTAATGTTTGTTATTTTATGGTAAATTTCTGTAATTTAATGTTTGTTATTTTACTGTAAATTTCTGTAATTTAATGTTAGTTATTTTATGGTAAATTTCTGTAATTTAATGTTTGTTATTTTATGGTAAATTTCTGTAATTTAATGTTTGTTATTTTATGGCAAATTTCTGTAATTTAATGTTTGTTATTTTATGGTAAATTTCTGTAATTTAATGTTTGTTATTTTATGGTAAATTTCTGTAATTTAATGTCCGCTATTTTACTGTAAATTTCTGTAATTTAATGTTAGTTATTTTATGGTAAATTTCTGTAATTTAATGTTTGTTATTTTATGGTAAATTTCTGTAATTTAATGTTTGTTATTTTATGGTAAATTTCTGTAAATTAATGTTTGTTATTTTATGGTAAATTTCTGTAATTTAATGTTTGTTATTTTACTGTAAATTTCTGTAATTTAATGTCCGCTATTTTACTGTAAATTTCTGTAATTTAATGTTTGTTATTTTATGGTAAATTTCTGTAATTTAATGTTTGTTATTTTATGGTAAATTTCTGTAATTTAATGTCCGCTATTTTACTGTAAATTTCTGTAATTTAATGTCCGTTATTTTACTGTAAATTTCTGTAATTTAATGTTTGTTATTTTACTGTAAATTTCTGTAATTTAATGTTTGTTATTTTATGGTAAATTTCTGTAATTTAATGTTTGTTATTTTATGGTAAATTTCTGTAATGTAATGTTTGTTATTTTATGGTAAATTTCTGTAATTTAATGTTTGTTATTTTATGGTAAATTTCTGTAATTTAATGTCCGCTATTTTACTGCAAATTTCTGTAATTTAATGTTTGTTATTATATGGTAAATTTCTGTAATTTAATGTTTGTTATTTTATGGTAAATTTCTGTAATGTAATGTTTGTTATTTTATGGTAAATTTCTGTAATTTAATGTCCGCTATTTTACTGTAAATTTCTGTAATTTAATGTTTGTTATTTTATGGTAAATTTCAGTAATTTAATGTCCGCTATTTTACTGTAAATTTCTGTAATTTAATGTTTGTTATTTTATGGTAAATTTCTGTAATTTAATGTTTGTTATTTTATGGTAAATTTCAGTAATTTAATGTCCGCTATTTTACTGTAAATTTCTGTAATTTAATGTTTGTTATTTTATGGTAAATTTCTGTAATTTAATGTTTGTTATTTTATGGTAAATTTCTGTAATTTAATGTCCGCTATTTTACTGTAAATTTCTGTAATTTAATGTTTGTTATTTTATGGTAAATTTCTGTAATTTAATGTTAGTTATTTTATGGTAAATTTCTGTAATTTAATGTTTGTTATTTTATGGTAAATTTCTGTAATTTAATGTTAGTTATTTTATGGTAAATTTCTGTAATTTAATGTTTGTTATTTTATGGTAAATTTCTGTAATTTAATGTTTGTTATTTTATGGTAAATTTCTGTAATTTAATGTTAGTTATTTTATGGTAAATTTCTGTAATTTAATGTCCGCTATTTTACTGTAAATTTCTGTAATTTAATGTTTGTTATTTTATGGTAAATTTCTGTAATTTAATGTTTGTTATTTTATGGTAAATTTCTGTAATGTAATGTTTGTTATTTTATGGTAAATTTCTGTAATTTAATGTTTGTTATTTTATGGTAAATTTCTGTAATTTAATGTCCGCTATTTTACTGTAAATTTCTGTAATTTAATGTTTGTTATTTTATGGTAAATTTCTGTAATTTAATGTCCGCTATTTTACTGTAAATTTCTGTAATGTAATGTTTGTTATTTTATGGTAAATTTCTGTAATTTAATGTCCGCTATTTTACTGTAAATTTCTGTAATTTAATGTTAGTTATTTTATGGTAAATTTCTGTAATTTAATGTTCGTTATTTTACTGTAAATTTTTGTAATTTAATGTTTGTTATTTTATGGTAAATTTCTGTAATTTAATGTTTGTTATTTTATGGTAAATTTCTGTAATTTAATGTTTGTTATTTTATGGTAAATTTCTGTAATTTAATGTTTGTTATTTTATGGTAAATTTCTGTAATTTAATGTTAGTTATTTTATGGTAAATTTCTGTAATTTAATGTCCGCTATTTTACTGTAAATTTCTGTAATTTAATGTCCGCTATTTTACTGTAAATTTCTGTAATTTAATGTTTGTTATTTTATGGTAAATTTCTGTAATTTAATGTTTGTTATTTTATGGTAAATTTCTGTAATTTAATGTTTGTTATTTTATGGTAAATTTCTGTAATTTAATGTTAGTTATTTTATGGTAAATTTCTGTAATTTAATGTCCGCTATTTTACTGTAAATTTCTGTAATTTAATGTTAGTTATTTTATGGTAAATTTCTGTAATTTAATGTTTGTTATTTTATGGTAAATTTCTGTAATTTAATGTTTGTTATTTTATGGTAAATTTCTGTAATTTAATGTTTGTTATTTTACTGTAAATTTCTGTAATTTAATGTCCGCTATTTTACTGTAAATTTCTGTAATTTAATGTTAGTTATTTTATGGTAAATTTCAGTAATTTAATGTTCGTTATTTTATGGTAAATTTCTGTAATGTAATGTTTGTTATTTTATGGTAAATTTCTGTAATTTAAAGTCCGCTATTTTACTGTAAATTTCTGTAATTTAATGTTAGTTATTTTATGGTAAATTTCAGTAATTTAATGTTCGTTATTTTATGGTAAATTTCTGTAATGTAATGTTTGTTATTTTATGGTAAATTTCTGTAATTTAATGTTCGTTATTTTACTGTAAATTTCTGTAATTTAATGTCCGCTATTTTACTGTAAATTTCTGTAATTTAATGTCCGCTATTTTACTGTAAATTTCTGTAATTTAATGTTTGTTATTTTATGGTAAATTTCTGTAATTTAATGTTTGTTATTTTATGGTAAATTTCTGTAATTTAATGTTTGTTATTTTATGGTAAATTTCTGTAATTTAATGTTAGTTATTTTATGGTAAATTTCTGTAATTTAATGTCCGCTATTTTACTGTAAATTTCTGTAATTTAATGTTAGTTATTTTATGGTAAATTTCTGTAATTTAATGTTTGTTATTTTATGGTAAATTTCTGTAATTTAATGTTTGTTATTTTATGGTAAATTTCTGTAATTTAATGTTTGTTATTTTACTGTAAATTTCTGTAATTTAATGTCCGCTATTTTACTGTAAATTTCTGTAATTTAATGTTAGTTATTTTATGGTAAATTTCAGTAATTTAATGTTCGTTATTTTATGGTAAATTTCTGTAATGTAATGTTTGTTATTTTATGGTAAATTTCTGTAATTTAAAGTCCGCTATTTTACTGTAAATTTCTGTAATTTAATGTTAGTTATTTTATGGTAAATTTCAGTAATTTAATGTTCGTTATTTTATGGTAAATTTCTGTAATGTAATGTTTGTTATTTTATGGTAAATTTCTGTAATTTAATGTTCGTTATTTTACTGTAAATTTCTGTAATTTAATGTCCGCTATTTTACTGTAAATTTCTGTAATTTAATGTCCGCTATTTTACTGTAAATTTCTGTAATTTAATGTCCGCTATTTTACTGTAAATTTCTGTAATTTAATGTCTGCTATTTTAGGGTAAATTTCTGTAATTTAATGTCCACTATTTTATGGTAAATTTCTGTAATGTAATGTTTGTTATTTTATGGTAAATTTCTGTAATTTAATGTCCGCTATTTTACTGTAAATTTCTGTAATTTAATGTTCGTTATTTTACTGTAAATTTCTGTAATTTAATGTTTGTTATTTTATGGTAAATTTCTGTAATTTAATATCTGTTATTTTATAGTTAATTTCTGTACGTTATTTTACATTTTTTTCGGCACCCCAGCTTCGGGAATTAAACTGTAGAATTACAGATTTTTTTTTTACAGTGTGTGGAGCATGGAAATGATATATTGTTGAGCCACTTATTTCTTTGGTTTTGTTAATGTGTCATGGAAGTGAAACATATTTGTGTAGGTCTTTTAACTGTGTTTATATTGTATAAATAATTGCATTTTGTTTAACTGTTTTGTCATCCTGCAAAAAAACGAAACTAATTAAATGTCATTTAATAAATTTTTTTCTCAAAAACTTAAAAAAAGGATCAGCGAAGATGTTGTACTTTTTAAAATCAGGTTCTGCATATTCTGCTGGCATGTAATTCCTGAAAGACAAATGCTGACAAATAAATATTATTGCTAATGTTTTCACCTGTTCACCATGTCATCCATGGCTCTAATGATGTCATCGATCCAGGCTCTGGCTTTCTCCAGGTATTTCACAGGCAGACTGGCTTCATTATTTTCATCAGCGTACATCAGCATAGGGAACAGAGACGTCACCAGGTTATCACTAGTGCTGGAACACTACAAGAAAGAGCATTCATCCACAAATTAAGTCATTTAACGAATTTAAGCATTTCCGAGTACTGGGTTGCAGCCGGAAGGGTATCTGCTGCGTAAAACACATGCTGAATACATTGGCGGTTCATTCCACTGTGGCAACCCCTGAATAATAAAGGGACTAAGTCGAAAAGAAAATAAAGGAATAAATTTAAACAGCATAACATTGTGACATCTGTAGATTACTTCAATTACAATTGAACTGGATGGCGGCACGGTGGCTCAGTGGCTAGCACTATCATCGGGCATCCAATGCATAAAACATATGCCAGATTAATTTGCAGTTCAGTCCACTGAGGTGACCCCTGATTTTTCATTATAAGCTGTGCATAATTGAATTGGTTTGCTGTTTTCTACTGGTTTGTTATTTGATAAATAAGAAGGTTGTTGTGTCGGTCAGAAATAATCTGAGGTGTACTGCAGGGCTCTATATTCAGGCAAATTTTGTTTTCATCTTTTATGTAATCTCTTGGTTTTACAATTTGAAGACATACTTGATCTTCACTCTAAATCTGATTACATTCATACTTATCACTATGTTCTGAAACTGATGCTGTGATCAGAATAATGTGGATGACCTTCAAGGTTACCCAGCAAATGAAAGTGAAGTGCTGAGGGGGTAGAGGGTGTCTATATGCAGCCGCCTCTAACAAGACAAACCTACGTACAAAGAAAACCTACGTAAATCTAAATCCGCCACTGCTTTACTTTGAGTTTAAAATTAATACTGTGCATTCAAAAACCAATGATTCACACACTGTAGGTTAATTCAAGGTTTAAATTATAGTTTGCATATTTGTTTTATCAGAGTCACTGATGAACTGAACGCAGCAATCCTGTTTATTTGATGACTCTAGTAACAAGCCTATCCTCACATAATTTAATGTAGGATACTGTTGTGACATGTTTTGCCACCAATTGACATTCATTCATTCATTTTCTTTTCAGTTTAGTCCCTTTATTAATCAGGGGTCGCCACAGCAGAACGAACCGCCAACTATTCCAGCATATGTTTTACGCAGCGGATGCCCTTCTACCTGCAACTCAGCACTGGGAAACACTCATACACACTCATTCACACACACACTCATACACTACGGCCAATTTAGTCCCATATAGTTTATGTGTTTGGACTGTGGGGGAAACTGGAGCATCCGGAGCAAACCCACGCCAACACGGGGAGAACATGCAAACTCCACACAGAAACACCAACTGACCCAGCCAGGCCTCGACCCAGCGACCTTCTTGCTGTGAGGCGATCGTGCTACCCACTGCACCACTGTGACGCCCATCACCAATTGACAGTTCGACGTAATAGATTGTGCCTCACACTGAGCAGAACATCTTCAGAGGATCCAAACAGTCTCTGAGTCTCCAGAGCTCTTTTTCTAATCAGACTCTCCAGTTTCGGGAATCCTCCCAAACACAGATAAGACAGATGATAGAGAAGAGCCGTTCGCTCCGCAGCTGGAAGAAGCTCGTGAATAAACTCTGGATTGCCCACAGAATTACTGAGCATGAGCTCTGAAACACCAAAACACACACACACACACACACACACACACACACACATTACTGATGTTTAACAATCATCTGAGTTTAATTATTGGTGATATTTTGTGTGCTTACAAAGCAGTTTTCAACTAAAATCCAAAAACTTAGTTGACCTTTTCTGCAGTGTGAACACACAATCTTGATGCAAGTAATTTGTGTTTTAAAGATATGTACGTGTTTCAACCTCTTTCACTTCAGGGCCCACTTCTTTCTCAGACTAATTTTTGAAGGCCCACCTGTGTGACAATTTCTCTAAAATATTTGTATGAAATGCTTATTTAAACCTTTATTTATTAACAAATACATATATTGTGCCTTATATTATTTTCTATAATCAGTATTTTATAAAAATATATAATTTAATAAAAATGTTATTATATAAAACTAGAACTATGCAATATATGACAGCTATAGCTAGGCCCACATGGTATCTGCCCGCGATTTCTGCAGATTTTTAGCCCATCATTAATTCTGTTTATTTACTAGAGTAAATGTGTGTAAATCTATATTTATTCAGTTTTTAATTAATTACAGTAATATTATTGACTAATATGAACATGTTCATCTGATTTAAGCACAGTGCAGTGTGTACAGTAATATTTTCTGTCTTTTAGTAGAGATATTATATGAGAGACTTGCTTTGTTTACCAAATAAAGTGTAACTAATTGGATTAGCATTTTAAACATTAAATAAAAGTTAGAAAGGTATTACTTTTATTTCACATATTAAGGTTTTAGTTATGATCCTCCCAAAATAATTCAGCAGAAATCCACAGATTTTTAACACAATTCTCCGCAGAAATAGCAAAAAACGTCCGCAGATTCCGTCTGGCCCTATCTATAGCTTTGTATATATATATATATATATATATATATATATATATATATATATATATATATATATATATATATATATATATATATATATATATATATATATATATATATATTTATATATATATATATAAATAACATACACAGACTTAAAGAGAACTACAGATCAACAGGGAGATTGCAAAGGACCACCTTCTGCTTTAAACTGGACTGACTGAATATTTACTAATAAATATCCACTGTTCAAAAATATGCAGACAAATGTAAAATACAGTAAAACACCCTAAATCTGTTGAAACGCGTGGATCTGATGGTGGTTGAGTTTACAGCTGGATATTATTGGTAGATCGCTGACAGTAACAGTGAACAGCTCCGCTAGAGCATGTCTGAAGCTCATATGCAGGTTTATTTTACATTCTATGGCAGAAACACCATTGAGCCTCGCTAGATCCTCCTGTAGTGGTGCACTTCTGTTACAAAACACTCACAGGATATTATTTTGAACAACTATGTGGATTTATTAAACAGTTCATACAAAAATACACAAAGAGAGACTTTCACTTTCACTTCACGTATAGTTTGTGAATGAACAGACTGATGTGTACTAATTCGTCACCTTAGAGTTATAAGGTTTTATCTGAGTTATTGACATATTCTTATTAAATGACAACTTATTTATATTATGGGATGTTTTTTTATAATTTGTTTACATTTTAAGACTTTTTATTTAATAAACAAATGTTACACACACACTGTTTGCTATATGGAATGCAAAAACTTTGAAGCATATAATTCTAAGGCGACGAATTGCAGATCATAACATCGTTTTTGCACTGTTTGAAGTAATCAATCAGAATACAGGAGAAAGTGAGTTATTTCGATCATTTTTATATAGCACATTAATAATGAAATCCAAAACTTATAGTATAATATTGAGAGTTATTTTTAAGATATCTCGTGGCCCACCTGCAGGATAGCTGAGGCCCACTAGTGAGAATTGAGACTCCCTGCTGTATTGTAAGCTGGATCCCAGGGTTGAATATACATTTCTGCTTAGAACCTCTGTAAACTTTTTATGAACATTACTGAGTTGAGTAAAACAATTTAAGTCAATACAGAAATTATTACAATTTAATGCATTATCCATGCATTGTCCAGCATTCGCGTGGGTTTCCTCCGGGTGCTCCAGTTTCCCTGACAATTCCAAAGACATGTGGTATAGGTGAATTGGGTAAGCTAAAATCGTCCGTAGTGTATGAGTGTGAATGAGTGTGTATGGGTGTTTCCCAGTGATGGGTTGCAGCTGGAAGGGCATCCGCTGTGTAAAACATATGGTGGATAAGTTGACGGTTCATTCCGCTGTGGCGACCACAGATTAATAAAGGGACTGAGCCGAAAGGAAAATGAATGAATGAATCCATGCATTCTTAGACTATTGGTAAATAACTTGTTCTCTTTATTTCAGAACAGTTTTGAGGCATTTGTATTGATATAATTTTCTGTATGAATCTGCTTTATGTGCATAAATGCACCTTTACCTTCCTGTGTATTACCTACACTTTTATTTAGAGCTGAATGAATGAGTGTGAAATGTAAAGTGTCTCACCTTTGCTGTCAGCCATGGTGTTCGAATGAGTGGACGCTGCTAAAGCCTCAATACAGTCTCTAGAAAATAGATGAAGGCAGTAGATTTGAATAAAGCAGAATAAACAGACAATTAAAGTTAAAATTCTCCCCCTGAGCACTTCATTTGGACTTTAAATGTATACCATGGGCTGATCTGGCTACAGAATCGCACCCTGACTTTCTTGACTCTTTTCCTAAAATACTCAGACCAAGACAGAATCTCCTCCAATAAAGGTTGTGTGAAACAACAATAGGAATTTGCATGGGATGTTAGATCTGAAGAGTTTCTGCCTACAGAGAGCAAAAGCTCATTTGAATAGAAGCTCCCAGATAGCGGTAAACCTTTAGCAGTGGCTCAACCTCAAGTTATAAATCTATTATTTTGATTATACCTATTTCTGAGGGAATGAGACCATTGTACCAGACGCACAGAGACATTTTAAAAGATATCAGACACGATAGAGGAAGACACTAGCATTGATTCAGTACATTTATACTCTGAGAGGATCTTTGTGTGTGCGTGTCATGATCACCAGCAATCTAACCACCAGAGGGCGCTGGTAAACACTCACATGAAGCACAAATCTGCTGGTAAATGGTCTACAAGAACCAGTCATGCTCCACACACACAACCGGTTCCAGATCCTGACTGATTACATACACACTGCTGATGCTGCTCAAGTATTGATTACACACACATATATACAGCACAGAAACGCTCACGGTTGCTGAGTCTTGTTTTCTGTTTAGTGACACTTCCTTTGTCTTGTTTTTCTGTGTTTTTGATCCTCTGCCTGTTGCTTTTGACTACAACTCTGGATTGCTCTTATACATCTGTTTGCCCCTGTATTGACCACTGCTTGCCTGACCATTCTAACAAACCTGCATGTGGATCTGCCCCCCTGTGTTGTCAGTGTCATCTCCTGGTTACAGTGCATTAGGTGAAGAGGAGAGTGCAGGAGAGAGTTCAGATATGAATGAAGGAAAGGAGATTCATTCTCTGATGGGGTGTGGAGTCTCTGTGTTTCTACTCCATGCTTATATTGTCTATATAGAGATATCAAAGTCTGAGCTATCTCAAGTCTTACAGGGCGTAATGTTGTCTTTTAATTCTTGAAATCACATTTGTCAGATAACTGTGTGGTGCTTTCAGAGGCATATAATTAAGCCCACACATAATCTCCAGCCTATCATTGAGTCTGTTTATTTACTTGTGTAAATGTGTGTATATTTATTCAGTTTTTAAATTAATTTATTAATATTATTGACTAATATGAAAATATTGATTTATTTACAACAGTTTGTACAGTGATATTTTCTGTCTTTCAGTACATTTATTATATGAGAGACTTGCTTTGTTTACTAAATAAGTGGATCTAATTGGATTTGCATTGTAAACATTAAATAAAAGTTGAAAAGGTATTATTTTTATTTCATATATTAAGGTTTTAGTTATGATACTCCCCCCAAAAATTCTGCATAAATGCACATATTTTTAACAAAATGTGTGCAGATTCTGTCTGGCCCTACTTATAATAGTCCACCCGCAACACTTTGGCAAACTGAACTAATGCTGATATGAGTGAGGTATATTGTCTTATAAAACATGTCAATGTGATCCTAATAGGGACATCTTTTATAATTACAGCATCGTCAACAAAAACCTCTGTTCATGAAGAAAAGCACAGATGTAACAAGTAATTTACAGTATTAAAAAGGATCCACTAAAATTAGGGCTGCACGATTCTGGCTAAAATGAGAATTTTCTCAGGAATCTGTAGATGTAAAATAAATGGTATTATGAGTAGGCTATTATGATTCTCAAAAACATGGTTAAAAAACAGTAGCAATATCAGGCCTATGTGTGGGTTTGTTAACATGTTAAATTGTCTATAGCCTTTGATTGGTGGACTTTAAATGTGTCCTGGTCATTAATGCACAGTAAAGTGAAGACATCAGAATACATCTATTCATAATTCTGAAGTTGAATTGTTATGTTTGAGACATATGCTTGCAATCTGTCACTGACAACATTATTAGACAATTTTATTTCACTGGTGAAATGAAACATTAGTCATTATCAGATTCCCTCATGCTTTAGGGGAGCGTGGGGCACCGCTTGGTTAAATGTAACACGGAGTTTAAGGTATTTGCTCAGGGTTAACCACACTGAAAAAATTATTTCAAAGATGATTCCTTGGATTTACTCATTTTTTTTACATTAAGTGGTTGTAAACAATTTATTTGGGCTGAATTTAAACAAAAAAATAAGTTGAACATTATTAAATTTAATTTGTTTGTTTAAATTCAACACAAATAAATTGTTTGCAACAGTTTTGCATGCAACACTTATTTCAGTGCATGGCATGCTTCAGAGGTTTTCATCACAGTGTCGGCAGACGTCTTCCTGCCAATTATTGGAAAAGTTCGACGAAATTTGGATGAGAAACACAGGAGAAACCATTCTTGTAGCATAAAAGTATTTTTTATTATAGTCAATTTTTTTATTTTAAAAAGATCAGTGAAAGTCTGAATGTGAAATCTTATATTGTTGTGATCAGCGTCTTCTAGGCTAAAAGATGAAACCATTTTGAGAGATGTAAGAAACACACAGTGACTGCCAGCCGGTTTTGAAGAAAACACGACACAGCGGGGTTAGTTGTAACAGGGTGTTACAATTAAGCCACACACTGTTGAACACCAATTAAACTAACACAATATTTTTTTAATTTTGAGTGTAATGTTGAGAACCTTTTAAATAAAATGATTTTTAATAGAATTTTTTTTTTGATAGACAAAAAATATTTTATTGCTAATACTACAAATAAATGCATTGTATAATAATGGATAACAATCCAAATAAACCCAATGTGTTCATCCAATCAATAAATAAACATACTGTGCTATGTAGAACAAAAAATAAATTGAGCTATGTACAGAGAAAATAAAGCTAATATTTAAAGTAAACTGAATTTAAATTAACTGTGCGTAATCTGCCTTTTTAAGCATGTTACAGCTAACCCTCTGTCTGTTACAACTTGCCCCGCAGGTGGGGTAAATAGTAACATTTATACTCCTGGCACTTTTGGCAACACTGCACAGAAATCATAGGTCCGGCGATCATACAGCCAGTGCTCATTTGTAGGAGAGGCTTGTGTTTTGTTGGTAAAAAAACAAATGGTTTGTCTAACCCCAATACTTTGTTTATTATTTGACCAAAACCAAAAAGGGTTACATTGTGCCCCGCTCTCCCCTATACTCAATGTTATATAGGCTAGAGTAGTTACTGACACTGTTAAACATTTGGCTCACACACAACACTCGGTTCGCTATGAAAGAAAAACATATCAGATGCTTATTGTAATCCTAACTCTAAAACGGGATCGTTTAAATGATGTGAGCACTTTCGGTTTCGGTTTCACCTTCACTGCCGAGTGTCAGAAAAAACACGCATGTGGCTCCCGAACGCTATGTGCATCAAACTGAACGTTATTTACAACTTTATTAGCAGTTATTCACAGCATATGCAGGTTCTGTTCACTAAAGTAGACAACGGTCATCACCCGGTGCGTCCTCTCTGAGGTAAACAGAGAGCTCATGGGCTCGTGTGATTTTGCGGCACATCATTACATAAAGACAGAAATTATATTTTTGGGTGCATTATATCTTATAAATACAGTATGCGACTCTTTCAACACCATTTGTGGTCTGACCCAACCACAATCTGGCACACGCAATCTAGGCATACCATATATGGTTACGACGGATGTTAATGTTATTAACGTCTTCTTGGACATCGTCATCGACATATTTTGATATATATGGTTAATAAATATTGTACAAAATAAACAACAGTGTTTACTTTATTTAACAAATATTGCGATCGAGACGGGCGAATGGGGAGCGTTCTTTCCGACCGCCATTCATTATAAAAGACTGAACAGTTTTCCATCAGTCATCATAGATGATCAGTCATTATTATCTGACAATAATATGGCAGATACTCGTTTGCTGGCCTTGTTGAACGATCTAAATTGGACAGGTTTGTTTTATATAATGGATTCATTTATAATGAAGGAAATAATAGCAAGTTAAAGGAAATAATACATTTAATATAAAAATCTTTTACATGTAATATATGTATAACACTATATGAATATTTTTCTCAAGCGATTTAGTAGTGTGTATTTGCTTAATTTTCTAATAACTTTTTAATTAATGATTTCCCACATTTAATATTGTAGTAATTTATAGTAAGCAATATATTGTTTTTAAACCAAAATTTAGCAATAAAAACAAATTAACTATTAATAATTAATAATTAATTAAAAAAATAAAAATAATATATATATATATATATATATATATATATATATATATATATATATATATATATATATATATATATATATATATATATAACTAACAGCTGACAGTTTAGTAAAAGATAGTAGTTTATAATCAGATAATCAGTTGAGATAATCAGTTTATATTATTGAAATGATTAACTATAGTAATTCATTTAAATGTGACACATTATTGTTTGCTTTTTATATTTTACAACAAAGTGATTTTAACCAACTACGATAATATTCAGATCCTGAACGTGTATGTGGACACGTGAATAAAGTCATAAGTGTCTTTAACCTATTATTTTATTTACATAATTTGGGTTCAGAAACTGCAGAGGTGATAAAATGATCGTTACTATATAATAATAATGAAATGGGAAATCATATTTGTGAAATTCAATAGGTGGCGATAATGCTAAGGAGTTAAGTTACCATATATGGTTTGCCTAGATCGTGTGTGCTAGATTGTGTGTGGTTCTGCAGCTGGATATATCTCGTCTGACTGTGTCCAAGTTGCTGAGGAACTTAGGCTATATAAAACAATGTGAAGACTTATGCGACCGCCTTTTTGCTAGTAATTGGCTGAATTGTAGAAATGCTGGATTAAGATAGTGCGGGAAGTCGAGATCACAATATTTTTCGTTTAATCATGCAGCTCTAACTAGAATCTACATTTATTGCCAGATTCTTAAAGACACAAAGAAAAAATAAATTATTATTTAAAATGCCAAACAGAGAGCTTAACATATGTCCTAATAAAAAAGGACAATCTTATTCTACAACATCCGATTCAAAATCATATCCTTTCTTTAAAAAACAAAAACATGCCTAAAGGAAGAGAGTTACTCACTTGTAGAGATGCTGTCTTCCTGTTGTCTATCTCCTCGTGTATTTATAGAGCGAGAGAGATTCCTGCTGTGTCATGAGTCCCCAGGCTGCCAAGTTCTTTAAACCACGTGATTTCCAATCCCTGAAATGAGGGGGAATCGATCCAATTAGGACAAAATGCGCAAGATATTAAAAGTATCTGTTGAATTAAAGTATGGAAACCCCCAGTTAAGTTCTGGATTAATACTTCACAGAATGTATCCCATGAAACACTAAAGTACAAAGTCCAGTATTTATTATCAGGTAACAATAGTTAATACTAGTTTCATGTGGCATACATTACATTAGTCCATATGTGGTTCTATTGTTTAATGAAGTGAGTTTTTCTCATTAAAAAAGCAGTAGTCTGCCAATGGGGTGAGTGAAATAAGCCTGTTTTTGGTTTGAAATAAGGTTAGTTTGCCCCATTGGCAGGTTAATTTCCTTGTTTTATTTAACATTTTTTTTAGATATTTTGGTCAAGAAACGAAGTAAAAACTAAGTAAGAAAAGCATTTTTTTGCAGTGTCAACATTTATATCCATATTTAAATGCTTATATGCGGCTGTTGTCCTTTATAGTATGGTGTTCAGATCTTGTGACTGAATAATAATAAGTTTGTTAGTGTAGGTTGCATTCAGCTGTTTGCTTTAATAAAAGTTACAGCAAATAAAATAGTTGGTGTTTTAGGCTTGTTAACTGCCTTCATGCCTTATTTTTCAGTTTATTCACGACAACTTGCTTTTGTATAATGTTATCATCATTATTAGTAGTAGTAGTATTTATTATATGCATATTTATATTTGTTTTATTAAAAACAAGAGTAGATTTGTCCACCTGTGGGGTTTTGGAGACGTCTGCATCACCATATGGGTCATAAAAACAGGACGTGTGTTTGGATATAACTCAGTTTTTTGACCACACTTCATTATTATTGTTCATTTATTGCTTTTCTGGAGATTAGAACTGAATTTAGAAATAGTTTTGAAGCAAATTTCTGCGCTTATCAAAGGAAATTAAATATGTGGGCTAATGGATGTCTTCAGTGGAGTGAGTTTCCACCGTTTACTTACTCCACCAAAGTAAAGGAGTAAAGGAGTAAAGTAAAGAGTAAAAGTAAAGTAAAGAGGCTGAATGGCGGAGACTCGTTCTTTATCCTCGTGCTGCAGATGCTCTGTTTATCTGTTTTCTTACTAGTGAAGTGTTCAGTTTTTTCACTTACAAAGTCCACCATGTAAATAGCAAATGGAGCGACGCAACTGACTCTTAAAGGGAATGAGAGCCGAGACTCTGATTGGTTTGTTCTTAAAACAAACCCAGAACTCATTATGATAAGCTCAACCCTGTTAGACCATGCGCTGCGGCGCAAACCTTATTTTTCAGTGGATTCAGACACACTCCTAAAGCTTTTTTGCCATGAGCTTTAGATTTTGCGTCTAAATCATTACAGCCCATAAGCTGTCTGAGAAATAGGCAGATGTTCACTTGTTCTGTTACAAGTTTGTCTTTATGTGGTCAAGTTCTCAAATTTAACATTTTAACCAATGTACATTTACATTTACTTACAAATAAAAACTAAATAAAACACCAATATGAAGTTTTAGAATTGTTTTTATTTTATTTTATTATTATTATTACATTTTATAAATGTTGCATAAAAAAATTAACTATTAACTTGTGACCCCTAATAGTATCCCTGGGAGCCCAAAAACGGGGTGGGCCCTCATGTCCCATCTCCACTGAGTGGTATGGTACAGTTCGGTTCAATGCGCTTTTATGGTCAAAAGGCACCTAAAAGCAAACCGTACTATACCACTTTTTGGGCCCCTTTGCAAAGGGTACCTAGCACAACAAAAGGGTACCAAAAGGCGGAGCCAGACGCGCAGCTGAACGCTATTGTTGTACAGAGAAGCATCACTTGCGCATACACACACAGGAGAATAAAAATATAGGAACCGTTATTTTTAAAAATACAGCCGAGACATTATACTGTAATAATATATACATATAATAATGAGCCATGGTCGACCTGAGCTCAAACAAACCTTGTCGTTGTCTTGATGAACAGCCACCAAGCCAAAAAGAACAAAATCTGCTGTGTATTGTTTTTGTTTTACGAGGCCGTCTAAAAGTGCGAGCGGTTTCACTTTCTCCAGGGAGCTCGCGATCGCTCGGGTGCACGTCTATATGTGAAATAATGAACTTCTTGAGCTGATGATAATGACGTGCGTCACAATGAAGTGCTTCTGACACCCGATCCTCTCATAAATGAACAAACGCAGGAGTGAAGCGCGAAAAAACTAAGCGAAGATTTTTTCAGCAACCTAACAGATGACCACACTGCCATGTTTAACTATTATCATCACCTTTTGGACTATTATGAACTGGGAAGGATGGAATTACTGTCTAACAGAGGCTACATGTGCTGCTGAAGATTACAGACACAGATGAGAGGCCTGCTCTGACTGTGGGCTATATTACGTGTTGTTTTTGAACCTAAATAAGGACCAAATGTCTGCTATGTGTAGTTTTTCTGTAATTGGTAAAATACCAGAGACTGTAAGAGTCTGTATGAGTTCATATATGTTCATTCATTTATTTCATATAACTGCAGTCATTACAGTAGGCTATTTCACACCATCATTGATCTGCAGTTATAATCAAATCATGTTGATAGAAAGTGATGAACATTTATACAGTATACAGTGTAAAGCCTCTGTTTTGTGAGAAGTGCTGCTCATATGATACGTGAATGACCTGTATAGCTTTACAGTAGACATTTCCCCTAGCGAGAATGACGTCAACTGAAACTTTCTGTCGTACACCATGCCCACCAAAAAGGGTATCCATTGGTACCCTATTAGCAGTGGAAACGCAAGCCTGATAGAGGTGACCTGTACTGTACCGTACTGTAACAGTCAGTGGAAACGGGCAATAGAATCATCCTAACCCCCCCCCCCCAGCGGCGCTAATAATTCTGAGTTCAACTTCCTTTAAATATTACAGCAATTTGATTGCTTCATTATTTACCCCCTTCCTTTGCTTTTAAACCTCTAGAAGGTTCTGTTTTCTGTTGCAGCCAAAGAATTCCATAGTAGAAAAAAGGAAAAAGGGATAATGAAAATGAAAGTCAATGGGTACTAGAGAGTCAGGGAGTTTCCATGCTTTATTTCAGCAGACATTTTTGATATCTCATGTGTTTTTATCCAATTTGGTTGAGTCATAATCAACTTGGCAACCCATGGACCCATGACGCAGCATGAATCTCCCTCTCTCTATAAATATGAGGCTTTGCAGGGAGATCAGAAGACGACAGGAAGACAACATCTCTACAAGTGAGTACCTCTCTTCCTTTACGCATGTTATTTTTTTAAATGAAGGATATGATTTTGAATAGGATATTTTTATGAGGACATATGTTGAGCTCTCTGTTTGGCATCTTTTTAATAATTTTTATTTATTATTATTGTTATTTTTTCACCTTTAATTGAGATAGGACAGTGGAGATTTCAGACAGGAAAGTATTGTGAGCAGAGAGAGGGGAAGGGTTGGCAAAGGACCTCGAGCCAGGAATAGTACTCAGCTTGGCGTGAGCACCATGGTGCTATATGTTGGCGCACTTAACCACTAGGCTATTGGCGCCGACTCTGTTTGGCATCTGGAGGAGTAATTAAATTTTTCTTTGTGCCGTGAAGAGTCTAGAAATGTATAAATGTAGTAAATACTACTGGATGCTTCTATTCCTGTGAATCTCACGCTCCATCCTTCCCTCACTCGTGAACAAAACCCCAGGATACTTGAACTCCTCCACCTAGTGTAAGGACTTTCCTCTAACCTGGAGATGGCAAACCACCTTTTTCCGGTGGAGCACCATGGCCTCGGACTTGGAGGTGCTGATTCTAATACCAGCTGTGTCACACTCGGCAGCAAACTGCCCCAGTGCATGCTGAAGGTCCATGTTCGATGAAGCCAACACAACAACATCGTCTACGAATAACAAAGATGAGATCCTGTGGTTCCCGAACCAGACCCCCTGCAGCCCAAGGCCACACTTTGAAATTCTGTCCACAATGAACTGAATTGGTGACAAGGGGCAGCCCTGCCAGAGCCCAATATGCACTGGAATCTAGTCTGATTTATTGCTGGCAATGCGAACCAAACTCCTACTCTTACGTTTTTGCACAAACATATGATTAAAATTAAAATGATGTAGTTTACTTTTAACTTTTCTATTTTCATATTTCATAGTTAAAAAAAACATTCTGCATTTACCAGGTGCAGCTGTCATAATACCATCTCTGTAAAGAACATGGCTGATAGTAAAGGTGAGTGGGTTTACTTGATTGATTTTGTATAATTAAATGCACTATACTACAAGGTTGTTACATTCTTGATTTTGACAGAAGTGTGCAGTTATTTTCAGAGAAATGGATTTAATCAAAGTGTCTTTTAGTAGACAAACTATGTCACTTTCTTTCAATACCCATTGTACTGTAATTTTTTTTTAATTAGCTTACAAAGTAAATATTTTGACTTGGTAATGGAAGAACTGACTGGATTGGTGTTTCAGAGCTCGTCCTCAGTGATTCTGTGAGCAGTCCAGAGTTTATTCAGGAGCTTCTTCCGGCTGCGGAGCGAACGGCTCTTCTTTATCATCTGTCTTATCTGTGTTTGGGTGGATATCCAAAGCTGGAACGTCTGCTCAGAGAAAGAGCTCTGGAAACACAGCTTCTATTTGGATCCTCTGAGGCCGTTCTGTTCAAGGTATTCTTCTGTTCATTTTTGAACAGCTTTATTAAAAGAAGACTTCAGTTTATGGATAAAATACTAAATGTCCCTGTTCTCCATTGTCCAGTTTCCAGCGATCATCTTCAGAAACATGTGTTGTTGTGCTGGTTGAAAGTCTCTTCACATTCCTATAGTAGTGATTAAAGTAAATTAAGTGTCCGCTATATAAACAAATCCTAAATCAACATTTTTTTTAACTCCTGAATTGGAGTGAGTTTTTGCACGCAGGAAGGAAGGAAGACACCATGGCTGAAGTATTTCTGTTAGGACATACTCACTCTATTAGTCACGCAGAGCTGATGTAGATTGAGTTATTATGCATGGGTTATCGGCACAGAAGTGTTGTTCAGCTGAAATCTCCCCCTGAAAGATTGATGTCTATTGAGTTTTGATGATGAGTATTTTCAGTTTCATAAGAGCCTTTTACAGCATCTATAACGTAGATTTATATTCAGTTTAACAACAGAACATCAGTAAATAGCACTATTCCACCTAGCCTAGCTTTACTGAGCTGAAGTTGCTTTTATATTCACATTGGGTCATTTCTGATCAATGACAGCCTGTGCCGTGCTCCCTTTATTGTTCACCACTACTCTGAATATTCTCTCTGAAATAGCAGGTCAGTATGGCTCAGTAATAAGTGTAATTCCTGCATGCCGCCGACCAAACACTCAGCATACAGTAGTGGCTTTAGGACAAAGTGTGTGAAAGAGTGAGACTGATGAGTTAGACTGATGACAAATTTTGCTTGCTAACTATATAACTGTAAACTTGCTAGATAATACAGTTTTTACTTCAGAATTTTAGTATTATAACATACTGTAAAGTTTTCTAACTGGCGAATGCCATGATCTAGTGGGTTGTCTGCTGTCATCCTTAATGCGTGCGTTCGGGATTTTAGAAGGTGTGGCTTTGGACAACAGGGGAGGGATTGAATTTGAAAGATATTATACTAACCGGTTACCATTTAGACCAGGGGTCACCAATCTCGGTTCTGGAGGGCCGGTGTCCCTGCAGGATTTAGCTCCAACTTGCCTCAAGACACCTGCCTGGGTGTTTCAAGTATACTTAGTAAGACCTTGATTAGCTTGTTCAGGTGTGTTTGATTAGGGTTGGAGCTAAAATCTGCAGGACACCGGCCCTCCAGGAACAAGTTTGGTGACCACTGATTTAGACAGATGACCTACTGCGCCTTTAATTTAATGTAAACAGCAATGTCCATAGCCCAGTCTAACAAGTACAATAAAGTATGTTGAATTAATTAAAAAGCGAATCATTAATTAAAGAATTGCTCAGATCGTGTCATTTGAATTAGTGATGCACCGATATGGACACATACATATATATACATACATATATATATATATATATATATATATATATATATATATATATATATATATATATATATATATATACAGAACCTCGATATTTAGTGCATTATAGGAAGCAATATTTTATAATTAATATAGAACTTAACAGGCAGCCAGTGTAAGGAGGATAAAGTTGGGGTGATGTGATCATATATTCTCTAGACCTGGTAAGAACTCTTGTATAGCTGAAGTTTGTTAATAGAAGATGCTGGGCAGCCAGCTGACAGAGCATTACAGTAATCTAAACTAGTGGTCATAAAAATTAACTAGTTTTTCTGCATCTGAGATAGATAGCAGCTTTGTAATTTTTCTGAGATGAAAGAAGGCTGATTTTGTAACATGGGAGATAACTGGAGACGGTCTCTGACCAAATCCTTTGAATCAATGAATACATAACTGGAGACTGTTTCTAATTGGAATGTATGAACCATAAGATCTGTTAATATTGTGGCTGATTCTTCAATGAGAATCTCTCTTACCTCTATCTGTGCAGTGTGTGGGAACCAGCAACAACCTGGTTAAATCTCTGCTGCCCAGTCTAAAAATGGCCGCAGAGAAGAACAAACCCCAGTTAGCTCGCAAATTTCTGGAGAAAGCCCAGGAGTGGATCAGTGACATCATAAAGGACGTCAAGGAGATCGTGAAGAGGTAATAATGTGAACTGGAAAACTATACTGAATGGAGTACCAGAATCAAAATTGAATATTTATATTACTGATATTTGCTGCACATTCAGGTACGACAAGCACAACGGTGATGTCGCCAAATCAACCAGTGACATCATCACAGAAAAGGACGAGACTGAGAAAACACAGCAGCAACAAACCTGTGAGATGGAGGCCCTTCAGAAAACTGTGGACACCCTGGAAGAAAACCTTCAGAAACTAAACAAGGACATCGAAGCCTCTGAGAAACAGATTGAGGCGAAAAATGAAGAAATTCGAGCGTTCATTAACAAAATCACAGGCAGCAAGGAAGAGCCAATCATGAAAACACCTGATGCTACGTCTGCTGCAGCAGCTGCATATGCACCAGGAGTCGCTATATTTTCAATGATGGTGCCGTTCATGGAAAGTATTTTTGGTTATATTAGCAATATGGTGACTGCCTCTTCTTATCAAGCTACGATCCAAACTCTTCAAGGAGGATTGTCTGAGCTCACAGATGCTCATCGCCATCTGAAAGACCAGGAGTGGACCATCCAGAACCAGATAATGGACCAACAGCTGAATTTGGCCAAAATAAAAATTGAAAATGGTGAGAATCTTGCTTTATGGATATGTATATAATGCATATTTTGGTGTTTGCTCATTAACAAAATACAAAATTATACATTTTATATATTCGTTTACCATATGATGCAGAAAATCATAGTACAATTATGCAAATGCAGATGATAAAATAAGTAACCTGTAACATATTATTCATTAATATTCTTTATACAGTGGATTACTAAAACCTTTTGAAAAATTTCTAGCAAAAACTATTCAGACACTTTGACCTTACCATGTTTTATCTAAGTGTATTTTGTTGCTAATGTGACATTTTTTATGGGGGTTTTACCTTTATTGGATGGGACAGTAGAGAGAACTGACAGGAAAGCATAGGGAGCAGAGAGAGGGGAAGGGTTGGCATAGGACCGCGAGGCGGGAATCAAACTCAGGTCGCCGTGAGCACCAGAGTGCATGTGTCGACGCACTAACCACTACACCATTGGCGCTGACAATGTGACATTTTTAAACTAAGCATTGCTCGTTAACTGTTTGACATAAAATAGTGTTGATGGACCCACTTAACCAATAGGCGACGGATAGCAGCTGCTTAGAGCCCCAGGGAATTAGGGGCCCCCAACCAATGCCAAGAAGCCTATATTAATCATATAGCTCTTTGATACATTTTCTATCGTATGTTGTAATATCTGTCTATAACCATTAGGATTTAAACGCTATTAACTTTTTTTTCAAAACCGGGGGCCCCCATCATTAATAAAACATCCATTCCATACTGCACATGTGAGAGGTGTGAACGCAGCGCTTCTGTCAAATACACTGGCAGTCAGTGTTGCAAATCTAGCAGCTTTTCAGACCCCACTAGGGCCAAACTTCGCACAAAACCGAATGTTTTTAGGTGTTACTAGAGATTTTTAAAGACTCTCATGCCGTTCCTAACGTTACTCTTCTTGACGAGGTGCGGGTGATGCCATCGGTCTCTGCCCTGCCTCAGAGCACTTCAAGGTGGCACAGTGCCACACAGCAGATCATTCCTCTGCATACCGACGGCAAATGTTTTAGCACAGCGAGCGCAGGGTATTTCCATGGTACAATCAAACCGATCTGCTTCTCCTCTGTTTTAAATGGACCGTTTATATGATTGTAGTGACAGCAGTCTGCCAGCAATCAGAGTAGAGGCAGGTGGAGTGTGCAGGAGGGAGAGTTTTGACAGCATTTGTCTGACAATCCTGTTGTCTGGCTGAAACATTGTTTGTTAATTTATTGTCTTTAATTGTAGATTAGGAAGATAAAAGTTCCTTTAAAATTTTAAATATATAAAATATACTTTATATATTTTTTTAAGTATAAAACATGCAGTTTATTTTTCAAAAATGCTATAGGGCCCCATACCTGGAATTGCTTAAGGCCCCCTAATCACTAAGTCCGCCCCTGGAGGTACCTTTTTAATAATTGTTCTCTGCAGCCTTGTTCACATTGGAAGGCTTTTACACAAGAGCAACGCAAGTACAATAAAACTTCATAACAAACATAATTTAGCCTGCTTTCATGCAACTGATTCAAGGCTAAATTCAGCCAGCAAAGCTTGAAAACCCAGGCTCAATCCCTTACCTTGCTTTTGTGCTAAACCTCTCAGGACATATTTTACTATGATTTTTTTAAACTATAGCGAATTAATTGTGAAAGAGGCTGAGGTGTCTGAGTAATTTTCAGTTTGTCTCCATCTGGTATCTCAGGTCAGCTGCCCAGTGTTGTTCACCTGGATGAGGTCCAGAAGTGCCTGTCCAGAATCCAGCAGATTCTGATCCAGCTCCAGAAGTTCTGGGAGAAGGTTGCTGTTCTTCTGGACACCCTGAAGGACAGGACCTTCGCTGGGGAAGACTATATTGAATTCCTGGAGGACATGAAGGATGAGTTTCTGGAGTCTGTGGAAGCAGCCAAACAGGTATGATGAGAAGAACAGAGCTTTTCATAAAAATGAAAGCACTGAAAGCATTTCGGAGAGTAACATAATGGTCTAGTTTGGGGTGAATCACATTTGTTATCAAAGTCAAATTAAACAGGATTAAAAGGTTAGCAGAATAAAGCATAGGATCCAAGCAAAAATCAATAGATGTGTGATGATGATGCACCATCTGAACCAAGCCTTCAAATGCTTACTATCCGAATGCTGTTATAGGACAGAAAGGAAACTAATGCATATTTTATTTTATACTTAATTCATTTTGTGTTATGTGAATGTTTTGTTTGTTGTATGTGAAGCAAGGCAAAGACACATTTTCAAAAATAGCCAAGACTGGTTTTAAATGAAGACCCGGACTCTTTTCTCTCAGAACGCAAAGAATCTTTTACTTTCACTTTTCCACATCTGCATCATGTCAGGGACACACACCACGCCTGAATATATCTATATGTACAACAACAGCGCCCCGTAGTGGTCACACGCAAAAACCCAAAGCGCCACTGCTTCAATAACAGCATTTAACTAAGACGGAAAATAAAACAAATACGGGATCAAATGAGAAAACATTCTGATAAGAGTACTTTCCAACAGTACTGTAAAGTATTAGTCTGATGCTCATGGGGATGGATTTATAAAGCTGTCTGACCTGTCATGTGATGTGTACAGGGCTGGACACAGTTCGGCCTCAGCTGCATGAAGGCCAATGGCATCTTCAGTGTTCAGGCGAACGGCGCCTACAATTTCCTCGAGGTCAGCCCTTCATCTCTGTCCAAAGAAGACTGGGAGAAAGAGTACAACCACGTCAAGGACAAGCTGGAGAACATTAAACCGAATGTTCCAAGTCAAAAGGCCATCACACACTGAGGGCTGAAGGTGATTTACCTGGGAAGATCAAGAGCTTCTGGAATGTCATGTTCGCTTTGATCTCCAGCAGAATTCTATTCGAAAAGTTGCAACATTTGAATTTGAATTGACTTCATGACCGTTAGGAAAGTGTGTTCATTTTAGAATGTTAGTCGTGTGAATGGAACTCTAAGTACATTCACCATTTGCCATTATCACATGATGATCTACCTGCATCAGTTGCATCTCTTCACTTCCATTCAGAATTTGATAGTAAGGTGACTACTGGATGCACACTTCAGATTATCAGAGAAGTATATATATATATATATATATATATATATATATATATATATATATATATATATATATATATATATATATTAGGGGTGTAATGGTTCACAAAAATCACGGTTCGGTTCGATACGACACAGTGGTGTCACGGTTTGGTATGTGTTTGATACAGCAAAAAAAGAAAAAAGCCAGAGGATTTCTCTGATTTTAATTTACCGGCCCTATTATTAGTTAACATTAATAACTGTGTTGTGTCATTCTCACGGGTGCTGTCTGATATTGCACAGATGATATTGACATATAACTTATTATTTGCATACGTCATCTTAATAGCAGTACAGGCCTTTTCATGAGCTGCAATATTGGTTTCATCTCAGTGAATGCATGCTCTTTAGCAATGGAGAACGCGGTGTCAGTCGCACGATTGACAGCATCGTGACGATTAAATGAAGGATTTCAGATAACGTTAGAACATCTCGTGCTTAAAATGTGTAGATTCACTCCCACCGGCTTTACGGTGAATGCTTTAGTCATTTTCATAGTGGACTTTAACCACTGGAAGTCTTTTATCCACTCTTGGAAAAGTGTAAATGCTGGATTGACATTCATTACATGATCACTGATCAGATGTGTTATTATTTGTAACTTTGGTGGTTTCTAAAACTAAATCTGTCAGTGTTGTTAATATTCTCTCATATCCAGACCTTTACATTTTCACAGTTGTAGCTCCCTGTCATTGGAACTGAGTGATTGACAGCTGATATTAACCAATCCATTCTCGTTCTGTTCTAGCGCAGTGGGCCAATAGGAAGAGCTTGAAGGCGGGGCGAGCATTGTGGGCTTTTTTTTACTCCAAGTTGACATGTCAACTGTTTTAAACCATTCCTGAACGTTTTTAGGCGTGAATGCCTCCTCATTCTGTGCACGTGGTGAACATTTTGCTGTGAAAACTGTTTGAATGACATCAATTTTATGCACTCCCGAATATATTTTGACATCGCATAGATAAAATTTCGGGCGCATATGCGACCAAAACGGTCACAATTTTGAGCCCTGTCTCATATCCACAGCTATAAATGTACCAAAACCAAAGTTTCCAAACGCCAGACCCGCTGTTGGTTATAGGAGGTTATACATTAATGTTATAGCCATTTTGCAAGCTAGTGCAGCGTGTGCCTGACTGCAGTAGTGTTTGGAGGTGGGGGAGGAAGGCAGCATGTCACGTCATTTGGGATGCCTTGTTGAGCGTTGTTGCTCTGAAAACATTACATTTCGTACACTTATTCTCTTTTATCTTTTTAGATATTAGTCTGAATCGTTCAGTTTGTAGTGCGTACCGAACCGAAAGTCTCGTACTGAACACTTCTATATATATATATATATATATATATATATATATATATATATATATATATATATATATATATATATATATATATATATATTCCCTTATCTGTCTCTCCTGTATTTTGGACTGTTTATTTCCATGTTGTCATTGACAAATAATTTGCATGTCGCAGCAGACCTCACAATGAATGAATCAATTAAACTGAAATCCTGCAAAATACTGGTGAATATTGTTAATCTGGTATGTGATTTCTGCATGCATGAGACAACCTGCTGAATAAAACTACTCTATTTACAAGACTGTCTTCTGGTATCATTTGTAAAACATCTGAATGAGACCAAAAAAGACTAAAATGTCCTAAAAATTAGGGAAGAATATGTGAATATTATATTTTTCAGAGGAGTTTCTTTAAAAATCACACATTATAACTCACTTCATTTAACATTTTGTAATATTAAAGTTAAATCCTCCACTTTGTTTTAAATAATGAATGAATGTATGGAAGTTAGCTGTTTATTATCCAATAGATTTTGAATTGACTAGTATCTTTCAATCACTTATGAAAATTATCAGTGGTTTTATCATAGTTAAAGTGCACAAGGCTTGTTTTAAGGCAGATTGACAACAATCTTTGAAAATTGTCTGCAAAAGCCATGATTAAACTATGGTTAGTGTAGTATGGTTAACTTGTGGTTATAGTTTAACTAAAATAACAATGTATTATTTATTGTTAATGGGGGAATTTTTGTAGTAACATCATTTAACTAAGAGATAAAAACATTCATTGCACAAGACACACAGATATTCGGTTACATCTGTCATGGGAAATGTCGATCTGGTCTCAGCCATTTGAGGGATTTGGGAGGATCTGGCGCAAGTCATTCAGGGGGAATAGGGAGGATCTGGCGCCCGCGTCCGATAAGAAAACTCAGGTGGCGTGGCCAGTCGGAAAATTCGAGTCCAGTCAAGTACAAGAGTCACATTTGTATTTGCTAAGATCTAACACAATGTTGCACTTGGCGTATGTGTTTGTTTTCTGATGAGAGTTTCATTTTAGACATGGCTGCGGCGAGTCGACAATAGCCTATTGCTCTAATATTAAATAGTCTGTTTGACCTAAAACTTTTCACTGAGCTCAATAAAATGTTCCTTGATAAGTTATTAATAATCTCTTCAATAATTCTTTAATGCCAAAACGAATGGTAAAATACAGGTTGTAATTTAATTTCATATAGGCTAGTTTAAATAAATAAATAAAATATATTTTAATAGCCTATGCTATATAAATAAATATAGGCCTAACATATTTTTAAATTAAATAAATAGGTTATTTTCTGAAAAATGCGCATGTCCATGTTTATCGCTCTATTGAATTAAACACAAATAAGACTATAAGATAAGACAAGTGTATTCTGTGTATTTGAAGGAGCAGTCAATGCATGCGCTTAAAAAAGAAATGCTATAGGCCCCCTCAAAACTTAAATAGGCTATTAATAGCGGATATAAAAGATAAATAGCTGTTTTGTGTTTTGTATCAGCAAGAGAGAATCATGCAGGAGTGTTGTTATAAAGGAGTCTCAAATGACCAACGACCGCAACACGTGTTTATCCAGAACATTTGAGCTGATTTCAGGGTTCTTTCGTTTTCTTCTTCAGTTGTTTCATTTTTACAAATGGTTTTATTTAACTTGTTTGTTAAATAAAGTCTGCAAGTTGCAAACCAATTTGCTTTGAGATGTGGCTGTGCCCTCACGTGCAGCTTGCGCTTCAACTGCTGCTGCTGAGACAGAGAGATGTCATGTGATGTTGATGTAAACAGCTGAAGCTGTCATATTATTTATAGTTAATTTATTATTAATGATGATGATTAAAAATAATAATAATATAAATTTTATTCAATAATGCAATTAAAACACGTAATAGGTCTACATTAGTGCGAAACGAGCCAAATATCGTCTTTAAAATCGTCATATGTCTCAACTCTTGCCGATATTTTTGCTTATCGTCGATACACGATAGTATTGTCTATCGGCACTACCCTACGTTCAGTATTATCTTTGCTTGAACTGACCCGATCTAATCCTGTTTATATGAAATGAGCTGCTGCTCCCAAGCAGGTTTGAGCTACCAGAACTGTTGCTATGACAACAAGTCTCAGATCAGTTTTGAAGAACGAAACGATCCTGGATCATGTCAAATCGTCAATAACTAAATCCAGCTGAGTAATCCACATACGAAGGACAGACCCCAGATGTAAATAGGACTTTTGTCATTGTCTCGAGGTACAGAAAGAACTAAACTGCTGGCTAAAAATGCACACTGAAATATGAATCAAGAATCTGGATAACTTGTGCCTTTATTGTATGATCAGATATAATATGGTTCACCATTATGAAACCCAAAGCCATTTTAATTAAGAAACAGGACATTAATAATATTCATAACATCAGTTCACAACAGAATATTTGGTGGAATAACATACTTGAGCAGATATAGAGATTACCAAGCATAAATAAATATTCTGTTGATGGACAAATTATTCACCCTCAATTAAATTTTTTTTTTTCAAATATTTCCTAAATTATGTTTAACAAATAGCCCCTTTAACCAATATCAGTTTTGGATTGTCTCCAGAACAAACCACTGTTATACAATGACTTGCCTAATTACCCTAACTTTACCCTAATTACCCTATAGTTAAGCCTTTAAATGTCACTTTAAGCTGAACACTAGTGCCTTGAAGAATATCTAGTCTAATATTATTTACTGTCATCATGGCAAAGAGAAAATAAATCAGTTCTTAGAGATGAGTTATTAATACTATCATGTTATGTGTTGAAGAAATCTTCTCTCTGTTAAACAGAAATATATGCAGGAGGGCTTTTAATTCAGCTGTACATGTTTGCTCTATAGGAAGAGCATTTGACACAGTGAAGAAGCCTCAGAGTGTCCTCTATTTGAGTGAAGCTCGAGTGTTGATGTGATTCAGTTTGTTCAGGATAAAGTCGTGCTGTTGCTGCCGTTGTGCTGCAGTCAGTGAAGACGGACTGATGTCCAGGAATTTATATTCATCTACAAACTGAACGCTGAAGATGGCCTGAGCTTTCTGACAGCTGGAGCCGAATCTTGCCCAACACTGAAAGAGGAGACAAAACATTACTGTCTGTCTGTCTGTCCATCTATACATCTATCCATCTATCCATCCATCCGTCTGTCCGTCCGACAGTCTGTCAGTCCATCTGTCTATGTATCCATCCATCCATCCATCCACTTATCTATCTGTCGTTCTGTCTGTCTGTCTGTCTGTCTGTTCGTCTATCTATCTATCTATCTATCTATCTATCTATCTATCTATCTATCTATCTATCTGTCTATCTGTCTATCTGTCTATCTATCTATCTATCTATCTATCTATCTATCTATCTATCTATCTATCTATCTGTCTATCCATCCATCCATCCATCCATCCATCCATCCATCCATCCATCCATCCATCCATCCACTTATCTGTCTGTCTGTCTGTCTATTTACTTATCCACCTATCTATCCATCCATCCATCTACCTATCTATCTGTCTTTCTGTTCGTCCTTCCGTCCATCTATTTACTTATCCACCTATCTATCCATTCATCCATCCATCCATCCATCCACCTATCTATCTGTCTTTCTGTTCGTCCTTCCGTCCATCTATTTACTTATCCACCTATCTATCCATTCATCCATCCATCCATCCATCCACCTATCTATCTGTCTTTCTGTTCGTCCTTCCGTCCATCTATTTACTTATCCACCTATCTATCCATTCATCCATCCATCCATCCATCCACCTATCTATCTGTCTTTCTGTTCGTCCGTCCGTCCATCTATTTACTTATCCACCTATCTATCCATCCATCCATCTGTGTGCCTGTTCGTCCGTCCGTCCATCCATCCATCCATCCGTTTGCCTATCTATCTATCTATCTATCTATCTATCTATCTATCTATCTATCTATCTATCTATCTATCTATCTATCTATCTATCTATCTATCTATCTATCTATCTATCTATCTATCTATCTATCTGTTTGTCCATCCATCCATCCATCCATCCATCCATCCACCCCATCCATCCACCTCCCTATCTATCTGTCTATCCATCCATCCAGAGTAATAATAACAATAGTAATAATAATAATAAAGCATAATGAGTTAAAAACATCACCTCTTCAGCAACTTCAATAGACATCAGGAAGTCGTCTTTCATGTCACTGAGCTCATCAATCAAATCTTCAGCAACAAAGGTCTTGTTTTGCAGCGAGTCCAGCAGAGATGCCACTTTCTCCCAGAACTTTTTCAGGTCGACCAGAATCTGCTGGATTTGAGAAAGACATTTCTGCACGTCCTTCAGATGCACGGGGTCGGGAATCACACCTGGACAAACAGCAAATATTGATCACTATAACCTGATTTGTTAAACATGTTTTCTTCAATGTAATCTACAGTTCTTTTCGACCTCTGTCATGGATTGTGCTGTACTGTTCAAAACTGTTCACACACAATCAGACAAACAAGAGACAAACCGTTCATCTTATTTCATTGCTTTCACACAAAACGAATCACCATTTTTACCATTCATAACCACTTTTATCATTCATACAAATCACAGATTCGTTATTTTAAACATTTACTAAGTATTGGATAACACAACAACACAATTTTGATCATGTATTGAAATCATTGTATTGTAATTAGGTAAAATGCATGCTCTTTTTCTGCCATGCACTTCCGCTGTCAGTTTATTTATCACTATTTATTGCTATTCTGTCCCTACTAACCTGTTTCTTTACAGTAACCCATACTTGCACATTTTTTCACTCTTATCACACATTCTTTTGCACATTCAAGACATAAAGGTGACACATGTAAAATTACATATGCAGTTTTTAAAATAAATAAATAAATGCATACAGAAGTTCATTTAAACACACCCATTAACTCATAACTCACTAAAGCAGACCTAATATGCAATGACATGGATTTTATAAAGGATTTAAACAGTTGTGTGGCAGCAGTGTGTGAATATAACAAACTTCTAATTGTAGAAATGCATTAATTTAATTCTTTTCTTACTAACCCGTATTCATTCCTGTATTTATTTCATTTTTTATATGCAATGCAGTTTGCATGGTAATATTTTCTGTTTTTGTAGATATATTATATTGATATATTGAGAGAGTTGCTTTGTTTACCACCATTACAAAAAAATTACTGCAGTTTTTTTAAAGGAATACTGCAGTTTTAGTTAACTTCTGTAAAGTGCAATTTTTTGGACATGAGCAAACTGTGTTATTTCAGTATATTGCAATACTACTTCAATACAACTGAGGTACTACAATGCAACCAACTGCAGTACATCTACAGCAATACAACTGAAGTACTACTACAGCACAACTGCAGTACAACTACTGCAATACTGAAGTGATACAACTGCTTTAATGCAGTACAACTAGCGCAATGGTGCTGAAGTACTACAACTACAATAATGCAGAACTGCAATATACTTAATTTTTTCATGTCCAAAAAAACTGCACTTTACAGAAGTTAACTAAAACTGCAGTATTCCTTTTTATTTTGATTCCTTTTTGCAGTCATTTTTTATAAAGGCCCTCTCAGTTTATTTACTGTTACTTCAGTTGTACTGCAGATTTTACTGCTGTTGAACATTATAGTTGCTGTTGTACTGCTCAGTTCACTGCAGTTATTTTCCACTATTCATTTTTGCAAATAAACTCTTAAAATTCTAATTAAAAATTACTTGAATTTATAAAACATCCCTGAAAAGTACAAAATATTCTTGGAAGATGTTGAAGAACAAACCCCTTGGAGCACAAGTGCAGTACAGTTCTTACCACAGCATTGGCATATTAGACTACAGCAGCACAAGTGCAGTAAAGACGGAGTTGACTTGTTTTTACTCTAGTTTACTGCAACGGCTGTTGAACTTTATTGTACAGTATTTGAACTGTGTTTATACTCCGTTGTATTGCAATTTTGCAATTGTACTTTACTGCAGTTACACTTCTATAAACTGCTGTTGTACTGCAGTTTTACTTCAGTTTACTGCAGTTATATTTTGTAAGGGCATACAAGTAGTTCTGATTGGATTTGCATTGAAAATCTTAAATAAAGTTGAAAAAGTTATTATTATTTATTTTTATGGTAAGTTTTTAGTTACTAATACTCTCAAAGTCATTCCTCAAAAATCTGCAGATTTTGTGCAAAATTCTGTGCAGAAATAACAAATAACATGCGCAGATGCTGTCTGGACCTGGTTATGAATGAAATGTATGTTTTCTGAATGAGAAATGTTGTCAGTGGTTTGCTGAAACTCTTATTTTGAGCTGTTGTGCTGCTCTGAGGGAGTTTTGGAGGTGAGCTGAACTGTTTAGACTCATGTTGGTAATCAACACAGTTTTGTAAATGTGTCTTCAGTAATGCACAATTCAAAACAAAAACCTGCAATAGTAAAATCTCTCACCCAGGTGTATTTTAGCGCTGGCGAGCTCCAGCTCCAGCTCAGTCTGTTTAACATGGATGTCCCACTCTTTATTTTGCAGATCCCTCTTTTCATTGGTGAGTCGGGACAGATCGGCTTTGAGAGATTGAGTTTTAGCAGCTTCACCAGGAACCGTCGCCGCATCCACGATGAACTTAATCAAGAGGCCAAAAAACGGCACCAACGCAGCCATGATACTCATGCCATTACTTTTTTTTGACGTGTGTTCAAGATGTCTCTCAAGCTCAGCGTTTTTCTCCTCAATTTTTTTCTCCAAGTTCGCCACATCTTGGACTGTTTTTTTCATCTCCTCGTCCAGCTTCTGAATGGCCTTGTTTAGATTCTTGATATGGTCGGAATGTTCAACGAGCTGGTTTTCGTTGTCACTCTGCTCCTGAAACACGTCACTGGTGCACGACGCCACGCTGAGGTTATGGTGTTCATACCTGAATATCAGAAAAATGACTGATTAGTTAACAGACGGTTGAATTAAACTGAATTAATTTAATGTCATTGCAAATAATGTAAACAATACAGCTCTTAAAGCACCAAGGCAGTGTAAGGTGGTAAAAAAAACGGTTGTTTACAGTACATACACTTAAAGCACTTAAAGTCATAGTTATTCAACCTCCTGTGAAATTTATTTATTTATTTTTTAATTATTTGTTTTGATGTTTAACAGAGCTAGGAAATTGACATTCACGTGCCGGTTGCATGCGCAGAGGTGACGTGCGCCACTCTGTAAGATTATCTCACAATGAGTTTGTTCTCCCATCCTTAAGGCTGAGTTTGTTCCAAGGGGAATACTTTAAGTGCTGCGAATAGTTTAAAGCCTGGCCCATTGTGGTCAAAGTAGTTGATTAAATTAACACAAGTGAAACTGATGGGCGCAATATGGATTGTCATTAACAGAAAATGATTTAGCCTAATATAGGCTACTCTGAAACTGTGAATATTTCACTGTCATTTTATATATTAATATTGCATTTAACAGGGCAGATTGTGTTTTGGTGCTGAAGCATATAAGCGGACCTTGTTTTGAACTCTCTCCGTCTCACTCACGGCGAGATTTGGAGGGGGATTATTAAGTAAAACTGGCATCAGACGATTTAGTTTAGTCTACATCAAACCTGCAGGAAAATATCAGGCTTTAATTTAATAAAATTTATACATTTAATAAAAGGCTGATTATTTTACCAACAATGTCAATAGTAGCCTATGCAGATGTCAAAGAAAATCTTAATATTAAAAGGGAAAGGACACTATCACAACGAATGCTCAAACAGCAAGTATGTTATAGTTAGATTGTGCCGTCTGTCATGTATACCTATAGGTCTGTTATTTTTTACTAAAGAAGATATATTATTTGTGTTTAGCACCAGAGCTATAGAAACTGCTCATTTCGGCTAATTTTGACAACGGACAACCGCCGCTCGTTAACCAAATATTAACCGTAAACCGTTAACAGATTAGTATTAAAATATTATTTAATTAAACAAAATTTGACGTGCTTATTTTGTGTGACACATTAAATATTGCATTTTAAAATACTGTTTTATTTTAGCATGGAACAGCGCAGTGGTGTAGGGGCCATTTTAAAATGGGGGGGGTCAGCTGTATGAAATCCAAAGGTTTACATTTTTAATCACCTGTTTCTAAATGGTCTGTCTCTAAAAGTGCGAGGGACGTACCTCCCCCCCCTCTAGATCTTTTTCACTAAATGACAAATTTAGATTACAAAACGAAAACACTGACTGGATCCTTTTTAAGAACCGGAACAGGCTGGTTGTCCTATCATGTTTTTTTCTTCTTTACAAATAAAAATATCAGGCTACTACAAATAAATCGCTATTATGCATTTACAAATACAAATATGCATTTAATTACTGCTCCGCTGTTAGTATTAAATGACAAAACCTCTTTTAACAGTTTTAATAGAAGTCATAGTTTAAAGATTATGTCTAATTATGATTATGACCTATTTCTTCTGTCTCACTCGCGGTTCATGTGTGCGCGGGCTGCGTGTAATGATAGACAATGACAATGAATCTTAAGGCTCTATGTTGACTTTTTGTAAAGTATTGGCCACTACATAGCATATAACAATTCTGTTGTTTACATATGATATTGCATTAATTTGCATACATGTTTTATAAGCTGTAAAATGAAAGCTTCAGTTTGGTGCGAAGATATTATTATGAAAATTTCAAGAAAAACTTTGGATTAGATTGATTGGTAGATTAGGCTATGTAGGCTATTTCAAAATTATATTATATAAGAACTATTAATAACTCAAATTTTCCAAATGGAAAAAGGTTGGTTTGTTGGTTGAACACTAAAACATCAACAATCTATTTATTGAGTTTATGACGTGGCTCCAGGCAGCACAGAGGCCATCAGCATCAGCGCAACTCGTCTGTCAAACTGTGACCAGAAATATCTTTCTATCATTTTGCTTCTTTGACAAAATACATAGGCACATGTGGTTGCACGTTACTGATTCTGCAGGTGCTTTTCCATTCCAAAAACGCGAGGTGCACCGCTCTGCCTTTATTGATGACAAGAAAAAAAGGAGCGCATAATCAGCTGATCCGTATTGTGCGTGAGTGTTTCTGTCAATGTTGTTATAATTGTAATGTTTAATAGCATTATGATAATCAAGATTTGTAAAGTGTTACAGTTTTGAATGACTTGAAACCGCGACCACAAGTCTCTCCTCCATCATTAAAAGTTCGCCATAGTCGTCTTGACAACACAAACACTGCTGTCACGTCGAAGGATACCCTGCCTTTGCTTTCATTTGATTGAGAATGAAAAAGAGCGACTGAGATAACATGCTTTTTCCACTCGAGCGCACATAGCACGCAACGGCAAAACATTAGTAAACCATTCAAAAGATGCACCACTCAGTCTCAAAGCAAAAAGAGCGTTGGCTGTGATCGGCCCCTTATGCAGATAAACTTTAAAAACATATAAAACAATATTTTTTAATTGTTTAACTGATACCATTAATTGGTTAAAAACGCATCCTTTCCGTTAACGGTTAATCGGTTATTTTGAGCATCCCTACTTGTGGGGAAAAAAAAAAAAGCACAGTATCGGGATCGGATCAGAATCGATCGATACTCAGACTTTTGGTATTGAGATCGGATCAGTTCTAAAAAAATGGTATTGGAGCATCCCTTATTATAAATATGTACTTATATGTTTAAATAGATTAGTTATACTTTCATGGCCATATTTAAATATATATATATATATATATATATATATATATATATATATATATATACAGTTGAAGTTTATTTTATTATTTAATTTAGTTATTAGAGATGAGTTATTAAAACTATTATGTTTAGGAATGTGAAAATCTTTTAAAATGCCTAAAAATCTTCTCTCCATTAAACAGAAATTGGGGAAAGAAATAAACAGAGGGGCTAATAATTCTGACTTCAACTATATATATATATATATATATATATATATATATATATATTATTATTATTATATTTTTTGGTTTCACGGAAAGACAACAGGAGGCTAAGAGTTTGACTTATATAGTTTTATCTATAGCAGTGTTTCCCAACCCTGTTCCTGGAGGCACACCAACAGTACATATTTTGGATGTCTCCGTTATCTGACCCATTAACTTCAGGTTTTGGAGTCTCTTCTGATTTTATGATAAGATGATTCAGGTGTGTTTGATTAGGGAGAGGTTGAAAATGTGGACTGTTGGTGTGCCTTCAGGAACAGGGTTGGGAAACACTGATCTATAGCAACTGCTGTAATATTTATAAATAAGATTATACATAAAAACACAGTTATAAGTAGGCCCACACGGAGTCTGAGTGCGCAGAATTCTGCAGATTTTTAGCCCATCATTAATTCTGTTTATTTACTTGAGTAAATGTGTGTAAATCTGTATTTATTCATTTTTAAATTAATTACAGTATTATTATTGACTAATATGAAAATGTTCATCTGATTTAAGCACAGTGCAGTTTGTACAGTAATATTTTCAGTCTTTTAGTAGAGATATTATATGAGAGACTTGCTTTGTTTACCAAATAAAGTGGATCTAATTGGATTTACAATTTAAACATTAAATAAAAGTTAAAAGAGATCATTTTTTATTTCACATATTAAAGTTTTAGTTATGATACTCCCAAAATAATTCAGCAGAAATCCTCAGATTTTTACCAAAATTCTCAGCAGAAATAGCAAAAAACGTCCGCAGATTCTGTCTGGCTCTGGTTATAAGTTAAATAATTATAAAATAAATTAACTCTTTTTACTCACATGCATACACAATTCATCCATAAATAAATACATTTACAAGTGTGTGTGTCTGTGCGCCTATGCATTTGTTCACACATGTACATAAACATGAACATACACACATATAAGGCAGGAACACCAGCTTGATCGTCTCGTTAAGATGATGCAGAAGTGCATTCAAAACTGTCACTATTGAGAATAGAAGGAATGAGGGCACAGGGATGAGCCCTTCTGAATGGAACGCAGTGTGAATTGAGTGTTTGAAAGCTACGTCTGTCAGATGATGATCAGCAGATTAACATGACATTCGTGACAACACTGACAGGCATGACATTAAAACACTGACAGACATGGTCTTAAGACACTCCAACGCCTAAGGACTTTTCTGTCCCTTCAGTGTAGGTATGTCTTTGTCTAAATGTTAAAGTAAGCACTTAAACAGATAGTTTGCCCAAAAATGACAATTCTGTCATCATTTACTTTTACCTTTTTTAGTTTCAAACTTTAAAAAAAAATATTTGTTCTGTTGAACACAAAAGCAGATATACTGAAGAATGTTAAATGTTTACTTTAGTAAATCTTCTTTTGTAGTTAACAGAACTAAAAAACTCAAACTGGTTGATAAAGTTCATATTACTGTGGGAAGCTGATTGCTTCACGTTTCTGATGAATAACAAAAACAGAACAATGTCTAAAATCTGCTATCTGCAATGTCTAAAATCTGAGTTGAACAGTAAACAAGATAAAAAAAAAAATCGGAACAGTATTTTTTTTATAAGCTGTCGACCCACTCTAAAAAAAACGTGAATGCATGAATTATTAGATGCTACTCTATGGTTACTGTTAGACAACACATGCACTAATAACTTAACCAAAGTAAATCAAAAGAAAGTGCTTGAAAAGTGCTTAAAGTTCAGCCGATTCGAATGTTTTCACACGATTGAATGGGTGTTATCAGTGGTTATCAACTGATAGTAATGGGCCAGTAGGGACCTCCTGTGCTTATCGGTATCCAAAGAAGGCTGTTATCATACATATGGCTGGAAGTTAATGAGAATTATTTATATTATTTATGAATTTTCCAAATGATTATATTTATTAACGTCTACCCCTACTCCAACCCTAACCCAACCCTCACATTAATGCAGAATCACATCTGGATCTGGAGTCTTCTCTATTAGTATAGCTAATTAACCATGCGGATGGATGAAAACAGCCTTCTGAGCCTACCGGTAGGCGCAGAAGGCCGCTACTGGCCCTTATCTATCTGCTGATAACCACTGATAATGCCCATTCAATCGAGTGATAACAATCGAAGAGGGTGTAATGGTCCTGGGAAGTACTCTGAAATGTGCACTTTTTTATTAAATGTTTGACATAATCTGAACTGAAACATTAAGAGGTGTCGGGACATAGAGTAGCTCCTCCCCTTTAAAAAAACAAAAAAACAATAGCATGTTATTTTTATCACATCTCTGCCAGTGAGAGTGGTTGAGATCAAGCACATTAAATGAAAAGCCAATGAGAAGGGGGCGGGGCACGTCAGATACTACAGAGCATTTGATTGGTCAGAAGATTTTAAGAGAAACTGAAATATGAGGTGACGTCAAAGCAAAATAAATTCATTGATCCATTTAGTGACAAACTGCAAACTTTGGATGTTTATATCAGGTTTATTTCTTCTAAATGTGAATATTTTAGAGCACACTACATTATAGATATCCTAAAAACAAACATACTGATATTAAAATCTAAAAAACTCGATTGTACTTTCAGAAGATCTCTAAATTTAACATTGGAAAAGGTATAAGAACACTGTAGAAAATCAGTGGAGCTGATTGGATTTTGTTTTTGTGGGTGTGGCTTAAATCTTCATAATGTCTCTATATAGTCACAGTATCTTCTGTATAACTCAAAAACAATGGTGCAGATTCCATTGAAGAATGGCAACACAAAAATTCTCATTACTCCTAATTGTAATTTTGGCTTAAATAATACAGATACCTGTACACCATGTCTTCAACGTCTTTAATGATGTCGTGAATCCAGCTTCTGGCTTTCTCCAGGTGTTTCACAGCCACACTGGGTTCATTATTCTCAACAGCATGCATCAACATCGGGAACAGAGACTTGACCAGGTTATTACTGGTGCTGACACACTGCAGGAAAACAGCAGTCATGCATTTAATATTGTACAAAATGCCAAATCACACCTACGACATTACTGTAAAAACATTGAAAATACCACAACAGTATTATAATAGTAGATCCAGCAGTTGCTAACCCACACAGAAATCTGATAGTCTGCAGTTTATGCCGAATGTTTATGCTGAAGGTTTAAATCAAAATCATTCGCCCTCCTATGAATTTTTAAATAATTCCCAAACAATGTTTAACATAGCAGAGGAATTTTCACAGTGTTTCCTATAATATTTTTTCATTTGGAGAAAGTCTTATTTGTTTTATTTCAGCTAGAATAAAAGCAGCTTTTAATCATTTTAAACCATTTTAATAATTAATAATAATAGGGTCAATATTATTAGCCCCTTTAAGCAATATTAGATTTGGTTTGTGTCCAGAATAAACCACTGTTATACAATGACTTGCCTAATTACCCTAACTTTACCCTAATTAACCTACACTGTTAAAAAAAAAGTTGACAGCTTAAAACTTTAAGGCAACCAGCTTCAGCACATTCTTGAGTTTACTCAACTTAAATCGACTGAAGTGCAGTGCTTGGGTTGAAGTTGAGTAAAATCAAAAATATGCGTAAGATGGTTGCCCTAAAGTTGAGTCAATTTTTTTTAGTGTAGTTAAACATTTATATGTCATTTTAAGCTGAATACTACGCTGCATATTTGAGATAATCTGCCTACCTTAGTGTTAAAATTAACACTTCATCATAGTTTATATGGGACCCACTAAAAAAGTGTTGAAATAACACTTTTGAAAGAGTTAACATTATCAACACTCAGAGAGTGTTAATTAGCAAACTCTTATAGTGTAAAATATTAACACCACAAAGGATCATATGAACACCACTCAGGCAGGCCCGGATTTGCTAATCGGGAGGACCGGGAGAACTCCCAGTGAGCAGGTCCATTTTTTGGCCGCGAGGGCCGGTGTCCCTAGCTGCTAGCACTCTAAGCAGTCGCACTTTTTCATCTATTGATTTATTTGACCATAGCCTCACTCTTTTTATTCATTATTTTACTGCAGCCCTGCTCTATTTATTTCTTTTCTTGCAGCCCTGTGAGCAAAATGCAGCCTGCAGGTCAATGATGACTATCATTCGACCCCAAACAGCGGCACCTTAGTGAAAATAAGAATTTGAATAATTAATATTAATGAATATTGCACCTGCTTAATGAAAATCTGATGATTCACAACAATAACAAATCTGACATAACTCGATCAGAAATCTAAAAGGGGAGAAAAAATTAAGCCATCAACAGAAAGTAAAGTTCAGTGGTCAGCACGTTACGTTACGATGCCGCCGACCTGTTTTCGAACTTCACCTGAGAAGTATGCATATATATTATTTCATTTTTAGTGTTAAGACATATAATACTGTTGGGTTACTTATATAGGTGTACAAATTTTATTTTTATTTATTTGTGTGACCACCGTTACAAAGGACTGGATCTCTATAAAGAGTTTTGCACAGAATATATATTCAGATATTGCAGGAAAGGACATTGTGATGTTTTAAAGTATAGTGTTGGAGATTTAGCTATTCTTTAATGTTCTCATATTTATGAAAAACATTTGAAGTTCTAAAGCAGCTGTTTCCTTGAAAAAGTCGTGTTAGTGTCATTAGAAACGGATTTGGAAATGACCTTATTTTAATATAGTCAGTCGTGAACTGGGGTGGGCCAGTGTAAGGCTTGAAACTCCAGGACTGAAAAGAAGTTCCACTCCGGCCCTGCACTCAGGTGTTATGTGTTAACACTCTTATGTCAAATTTTCAACACTGCACCAGTGCTCATTTGAAATATTTTTCATTTGTACTTACATTATCCCCTGCCGTTAATTCTATAATTACAGTGTACTATTTCAATTCACTGCTAACACAATAATTATGTGCTGCAATGAATACATTTTACTTTTTCTTTCAGGAGTTCACACTGAGCTAATGACTGATTATAAAGCGTGTTTGTAATGATGTCCCAGGAGAGAGCTCATCAGATCCTCGAGCCCGGGGCTCCCTCCCGTTGCAAGGCGAGAGGGGAGTTTGAGCTCAGGTGGATCTGGAGAACTCCCCTGCTGTAGTAGCTAATGAACAGATAGTGATCGCTCTTAAGAGATAACTACTTACTAGAAGCATGCCTATGGTGCTGATTTGGATTAGTCAATTGACTTAAGTTGCATGTTTTTGGACGGTGGGAGGAAACCAGGGAACGCAGGGGGAACCCACGTGAGCACAGGGAGAACGTGTAAACTCCACACAGAAACATCGGCTGGCCTGGTAAAGACTAGAACCAGTGACGTTCTTGCTGTGAGGCAACAGTGCTGACCACCACCGTCCCGCCCATCTAGGAAAGGAGGAGGAGTAGGGGTGGGAGGGGGAATTCTTCAAAACGAAGCTGTTATATGGAACTGAGAGTGTTTATAGTGGCTTAGGAATTGTCTGATTGGTGAATCATAAATTTGAATAATGTGGTACCGGCTGCAAGCAATCATAAGCACGTGATCCTCTTCACATTAGCTTATAAATAAACTTCACTAAACAGGGTTTTACATGGCACTTGTACAATGACCTTGTACAAAAAATCTCCTGAAACAAAACATTAAACATTGTCTTACAATCTACACAACGCAGCAGTCTGGTACAGCATAAAACAACGAGTCTGCACCAAAAGCCATTTGGATAGCAAAGTGCTTAAATAATCTCAAGTCATGAGGCGTAACAACTGAAACGTTAGGCATGTTTTCAGAAACTTCAAATGCATGGAAATGTTCCACAAATGCAGTCTCCATTTCTGTTACCAAAAAATAAACTTCATTCCTCAGAAATATACAAACAATTCTGTTGAAACAACATGCGGTACAGGTGAATTGGGTAGGCTAAATTGTCCGAAGTGAATGAGTGTGTGTGGATGTTTCCCAGAGATGAGTTGTGGCTGGAAGGGCATCTGCTGCGTAAAAACATGCTGGATAAATTGGCGGTTCATTCCGCTGTGGCAACCCCGGATTAATAAAGGGTTTAAGTCGAAAAGAAAATGAATGAATGAACGTATCAATCTGAAAATGTTCTGCAATCAAATTACCATCGTCAACATCAGTCAGTTTCTTTGACTTGACAGGCCCAGATTCAAACCCTTTTGTAAAGAGTGACTGCTGATGGTGTGCGATCTGGTGTTTCACTTCAAGGGACTTGGTTATGTTCTTGAAATTATTTTACTGGACTTAAACAATTTATGTAACTCTGTACGACAAGGAGGCAAATCAGCTTCCAACACTCAGAGGGTTACTTTATTTTTATCTAATTCTAGAATTTGAACACTTGAATTACATCAACACTCGAAATTTAACACTAGTGAATTTGCTGTGTAGTATCTTGAAAAATATTTAGAAAATATTATTTATCATGGCAACAACAAGGAATTGTGCTATTAGAAACTATTTATTAAAACTATTATGTTTAAAAATGCATTGAGAAAATCTCTCCGTTGAACAGCACTTGGGAAATATTAAAAAAATAATTAAAACTTTACAGGGCGACGCAGTGGTGCAGTAGGTAGTGCTGACGGCTCACAGCAAGAAGGCCGCTGGTTCGAGCCTCAGCTGGGTCAGTTGGCGTTTCTGTATGGAGTTTGCATGTTCTCCCTGCGTTCGCGTGGGTTTCCTCCGGGTACTCCGGTTTCCCCCACAGTCCAAAGACATGCGGTACAGGTGAATTGGGTAGGCTAAATTGTCCGTAGTGTATGAGTGTGAATGAGTGTGTATGGTTGTTTCCCATAGATGTTTTCCCAGAGTGGCTGGAAGGGCATCCGCTGCATGAAAACATGCTGGATAAGTTGGCGGTTCATTCCGCTGTGGCGACCCCAGATTAATAAAGGGACTGAGCCGAAAAGAAAATGAATGAATATACTTTACAAGAGGGCCAATAATTTTGACTTCGACTTTATATGATACAGTGTAAAACAAAGCTTTTAAATCAGGACTGGACTCTTCTGATTGTTGATTTTGATGTAGTGATGAGCTGTGTACCTTCAGCAGAACGGCCCCAGACGATGCAAACAATGTCTGAGTCTCCAGAGCTCTTTCTCTGATCAGACTCTCCAATCTAGGAAATCCACCCAAACACAGATACGACAGATGATAGAGAAGAGCCGTTCGCTCCGCAGATGGAAGAAGATCCTGAATGAACTCTGGACAGCCCACAGAATCACTGAGGACGAGCTCTGAAAGCAAATATTAGTGGAGACTCAGTTATAAGTAAGTAACACATCACATCTGAAAGGCTACTGTGTTATAGTTCTGTTCAAAATAATAGCAGTGTGTTGAAAAAAAAAAAAGTAAAACTAATTTCAGAATGTGCAAAGGCACTGGGAACATTAAATACTGCACAAAACATGAGGGAAATGTATTTAATGACACATGACGTTTATTACATGAGAATTTACGCATGCAGGGGACACGGTGGCTCGGTGGTTAGCATGTCGGCTCACAGCAAGAAGGTTGCTGGTTCAAGTCCTGGCTGGGTCAGTTGGTGTTTCTGTGTGGAGTTTGCATGTTCTCCCTGTGTTGGCGTGGGTTTTCTCCGGTTGCTCCGGTTTCCCCCACAGTCCAAACACATGCGCTATAGGGGAATTGATCAACTAAATTGGCTGTAGTGTATGAGTGTGTGTGTGAATGAGTGTATATGGGTGTTTCCCAATACTGGGTTGTGGCTGGAAGGGCATTCGCTGAGTGAAACATATGCTGGAATAGTTGGCGGTTCATTTCGCTGTGGCGATGCCTGATGAATAAAGGGACTTAGCTGAAGGAAAATGAATAATTGAATGTTTTTAGATCCACTTTTGTAGGACAATTGGACTATAACCCATGGCACGACATTTGTAAAGCTTTCCTCTGATTGTATTTCTAGAAGCACATTGTACATTCAACCTGATCATTTTAAATCAACATGTCAAAAAAGAAAAATATAGGTGACGCGGTGGCGCAGTGGATAGCACGATCACCTCACAGCAAGAAGGTCGCTGGTTCGATCCTCGGTTGGGTCAGTTGGAGTTTCTGTGTGGAGTTTGCATGTTCTCCTCATGTTTGCGTGGGTTTCTGGCCATATTCTATGTGTGTAATTAAGTGTGTATGGATGTTTCCCAGAGATGGGTTGCAGCTGGAAGCTGCGTAAAACATGTGCTGGATAAGTTGGCGGTTCATTCTGCTGTGGCGACCCCAGATTAATAAAGGGACCAAGCCGAAAATAAAAAGAATGAAAATGAATGAATGAAAAACTCAAAAAATCAAAGGCCGGTTTATCGACACCCCTGGGTTGTTTTTGTTTCAGCACCTAACATTTTTTAATCGTAATATTCATTTCATATTAGTGCATAACATTTGTAGCTATCATGCAATCATGTTGAAATTGTAATGTTAAGAAAACATTTGAGTTTATAAAAAAAGTCTCTTACCTTTGCTGTTAGCCATAGTTTACACTGGTAATGCCTCCAACTGTAAGATCTCTCTCTAATAGGGAAAAAAAAATATATATATTTATTTATTTATTTATTTATGTCAAGAGATGTGATGTGAAGTAGAATCAACAGACAATTGAAAAAATGTGTTCACTGATGAGTTATATCTTGCATATTCAGTAAGTTATCTGATAACTCTATTTTAAAGCTGCCATATAGTGCATTGATTCTCTGATATCGACACAGTAGGTCTGTGGTTTGGGTAAGTTCAGAAATTCTCCTGAAATTGTTTTATATGCTTATTTACTACCACAGAATTACACAAAGACTGAAAAGCTTGGCTTTGACTCTATTTGGAATGGTCATGAATATTAATGAGCTCTGCTCTAGCGCTCCCAGCAGCTCACCAGTATCTGCTCTCTCTTTCTCTCACTCTCTTTCACACATGTGCAAAATAATCATACTTCATTTCAAGAGTTCACACTGAGCTGATGATTAATTATCAGCTACTTTGTCATGCTGTCCCGGGAGAGAGCCCTGAGCTCATCAGATCCTCGAGCCCGGGGCTCCCTCCTGTTGCAAGGCGAGAGGGGAGTTTGAGCTCAGGTAGATCTGGAGAACTCCCCTGCTGTAGTAGCTAATGAACAGACAGCGATTGCTTTTAAGACATAACTACTTACTAGGAGCATGATGCTGATTTGGATTAGTCAATTGACTTAAGTTGCATGTTTTTGGACGGTGGGAGGAAACCGGGGAACGTAGGGGAAACCCACGTGAGCACAGGGAGAACGTGAGAGTGGGATGTATTTAAGCCACCAGAGTAACCTATTTTGCTCCTGAATGGTGTTGTGGGTGAAACATACGCTAAATTAGAATTATACTCAACAAAAGTGTCTGACAGAGATGTATTTAGAGTTAGATTTTGAAGTTTTGATGTATATGAAAACACAGGCAGGACTTAATATCAACACTTGCATAAACAGAAGACATTTAATCAAGTTTATTGGCATCCTTTCATTCCAGAGAAATGACAGCAAGAGCTGAGTGATATGACATGATGCATAAACCTATATTAAACACAGTCTACATGTGTTTCCTGCCTCATTACAAACATATGCAGCACATTTCACAATATACACTTTAAACTAAAAAGAGATGCATATTCAGGGGGTCCTTAATACATTTTAATCTTTATATCCTATTGTATGCTTCTAAATGTTTAATCTATTATCTTTTGATCCCGTCATATATATATATATATATATATATATATATATATATATATATATATATACTGTATAAACCCACACATATAGATGTAAACACCCTATTTAACTTACCATAATGCCAACATTATGCAATCTAATGGTTAGTTTCATAATTATTATTAATTGTATGTCTGATTTTTGGAATAATGTATTTAATAGAATATAAAGTAATAAGATCACAGCCATAAAGTTGTAATAAGTTATTAGTTATCTTGAATTGCACTGCACTTTTATTATTATGCATGTCATTTTCTATTCTAAGACAAATGAGCTGTTTATTGAATCATCTTCTACAATGCAAAAGTTGATCTACTCACATAGTCTGTTTCCAGTTTTCTTTTTCAACTGTCCACCTGCGACTACAGCTACCAGACATACATATTTATATATTCCTGTGAGGAAACACGTGGCACTAAGAAAAAATCCAGACCTGCAACTTTACGTAAATCACATCTAAAAATCTCAACACATTGATTATTTGTAACCACGTGATTTCCAGCGTATTTAGAGGAAAAACTTGTTTGATTGTATAAGTGAAGGGAGCGGTTTTGCTGATTATATATACATTTTCGTTCTTTTGTTTGTTGCTGTTTTTAAAATTCAGCTCAAAAAAGGCGTGTGTTGCCGCAAGCTGAAGGTAAAGGAATGTGTGGGCCCCCATGAATGACAACCCTACTGTTCTTAATATCTTATGCAACAGTGTCACACGCTTTCTTTAAAGGGTCATAAAGTTTAAAATTAAGTTGCGTGCGGAAGGTAAAGGAATGTGAATGGCATGTCACGCCATTTGCGCTTCAGTTTCATTTTGCATCTACTCTGTGGTGCCCTTTAGGCATGCATTGATAAGCAATTTTGAGGTTAAAAACTGCTCAAATTTTCTGTTATAGCATTCCTGGGGTGTATATGTGTTTTTAGGGTAACAGTCTCCTGCACCAAGACCATACATATCAAAAGCTATTCAGCAAATGTTTGAAAAACAAATCACTTGTGCACCAATATCCATGTGTGCTATGGTGAACACTTCAGTGGCTTATTAAAAAAATTATCAAGATTCATTCTTTTTCTTTTCATCTTAGTCCCTTTATTAATCTAGGTCGCCACAGCGGAATGAACCGCCAACTTATCCAGCACGTTTTTACACAGCAGATGCCCGTCAAGCCGCAACCCATCTCTGGGAAACATCCACACACACTCATTCACACTCATATACTACGGACAATTTAGCCTACTCAATTCACCTGTATTGCATGTCTTTGAACTGTGGGGGAAACCGGAGCACCCGGAGGAAACCCACACGAACGCTGGAAGAACATACAAACTGACCCAGCCGAGGCTCGAACCAGCGACCTTCTTTCTGTGAGGCGACAGCACTTCCTACTGTGCCACTGCGTCGCCAATTATCAAGATACATAAAGAAAATATATCCAAAGTATCCTACATTCAATCATTCATTTTCTTTTTGGCTTAGTGCATTGGGTTATTTGTTAATGTCACAATTCAGAGCTTAACTCGCTGCAATTTAAGAAAATACATGCAATTACAAAAGACACTAGTAAATTAAGAAAACTCCTGCATTTTCTCACAACACATGTAAATACACTCACCGACCACTTTATTCGGTACACCTGTCCAACTGCTCGTTAACACAACTTTCTAATCAGCCAATCACATGGCAGCAGCTCAATGCATTCAGGCATGTAGACATGGTCAAAACGATCTGCTGCAGTTCAAAGCGAGCATCAGAATGGGGAAGAAAGGGGATTTAAGTGACTTTGAACGTGGCATGGTTGTTGATGCCAGACGGGCTGCTCTGAGTATTTCAGAAACTGCTGATCTACTGGGATTTTCACACACAACCATCTCTAGGGTTTACAGAGAATGGTCCGACAAAGAGGAAATATCCAGTGAGCGGCAGTTCTGTGGGCGCAAATGCCTTGTTGATGCCAGAGGTCAGAGGAGAATGGCCAGACTGGTTCCAGCTGATAGAAAGGCAACAGTAACTCAAATAAGCACTCGTTACAACCGAGGTCTGCAGAAGAGCATCTCTGAACACACAACACGTCCAACCTTAAGGCGGATGGGCTACAGCAGCAGAAGACCACACCGGGTGCCGCTCCTGTCAGCTAAGAACAGGAAACTGAGGCTACAATTCACACAGGCTCACCAAAACTGGACAATAGAAGATTGGAGAAACGTTGCCTGGTCTGATGAGTCTCCATTTCTGCTGCCACATTCGGATGCTCGGCTCAGAATTTGGCATCAACAACATGAAAGCATGGATCCATCCTGCCTTGTATCAGCGGTTCAGGCTGGTGGTGGTGGTGTAATGGTGTGGGGGAGATTCTCTTGGCACACTTTGGGTCCATTAGTACCAATTGAGCAGGGTGTCAACGCCACAGCCTACCTGAGTATTGCTGCTGACCATGTCCATCCCTTTATGAGCACAGTGTCTTCATCTTCTGATGGCTACTTCCAGCAGGATAACGCACCATGTCATAAAGCTTCAATCATCTCAGACTGGTTTCTTGAACATGACAATGAGTTCACTGTACTCAAATGGCCTCCACAGTCACCAGAGCTCAATCCAATAGAGCACCTTTCTGCAGCAACTGCGTGATGCTATCATGTCAATATGGAGCAAAATCTCTGAGGAATATTTCCAGTAGCTTGTTGAATCTCTGCCATGAAGGATTAAGGCAGTTCTAAAGGCAAAAAGGGGTCCAACCTGGTACTAGTCCGGTGTACCTAATAAAGTGGCCGGTGAGTGTAACACAGAACTCAATGAAAATGTTTCAAGGGGACCCTAAAATGCAACAGATGCAGCTGGAATTTGTTTATTGTGCCGTGACTATTTCTCAGTCAAGTGTTGGTGATGTTTAAAAGGTGAGTTGTTTGGTTTTTTTTGATATCCCAATTACACCATTCCCTTGTATTCTGTATATTATTGGCCTCAATAAACATAACCTAAATAGCCGAGTTCATCACCTTTTAGGGTCCCCTTGAAACTTTCCATTGTGTTCTGTGCTATTTTTTATTTAGATTTGATTTATTTATTTTTGAACAGAAATATCATACACAACATATCATTAACAAAAAATACATTTCAACATGGTCGAAAATGGAGTGGGATGAAGCACAAGCTTATTATTTTCCCACCCCATTACCACATACATCATTCGTCTATTACTTCAACCTATTTCTTCTTTTACTTATCTCTTCTTTTTACATGAGACATATTTTATCCTTTTAGCATCTTTGACATTATATGTTTGATTCCATTTGTACCTTTACATTTTGTAATGTATATATATATATATAATAATATATATTTATACAACTTTTTAAATTGATTATTATCCTGACATTGAGAGTCTGATCTAGACTGTTCCATAATTTCACACCACATACAAACGTACACAAACTTTTTAAAGTTGTGCTTGTTTTCAACCTCCTAAAATTGAGATCTTCTCTCAGATTATTTCCCCCTCGTCTTTCGACAAAAAACTTTTGCATGCATTTCGGAAGTAATTTATTCCTAGCTTTAAACATAAATTGTGCAGTTTTAAATTTAACCAAATCACTGAACTTAGCTATCTTCAATTTAAAAAATAAAGGATCTGTATGCTCCAAATACCCCACATGTTCTATCTATCTAATTACTTTTTTCTGCATTGTACATACGGATCGTAAATTAGATTTATATGTACTCCCCCAAATTTCAACACAATAACTCATATATGGCAGCATAAGTGTGTTTTATATATATATATACATTGATTTATTGTCCAGGATAAATCTTGCTTTATACACTATTGCTACAGTTTTTACAAATTTTGTCATCACATTATTTATTTGCGGTTTCCAACTAATTGTATGATCCAATACAACACCAAGAAACTTAATTGCAAATACTCTTTCTATAACTTCATTATCAATTTGTCAATCTTTATTATGACTACTTTTTAATTTCCCAAATAACATAATCTTTGTTTCACTCATATTTAATGACAATTTGTTTACATCGAACCACAATTTCAATTGATTAATTTCAGTTTTAATCAACTCCATAAGTTTCGGTAAATTATCCCCAGAACAAAAGATACTTGTATCATCTGCAAATAAAATAAGCTTAAACAACTCTGATATCTTACACATATCATTAATGTAAATTATAAACAATGAGTTGTTTACATTTTTGTTGTTTATAAATTTCATTTAGATATGAGGATTTATGGTTGCCAATCTCCACAAACTGTTGCCTGTTTTTTTAAATAACTGCTTATCCAGTCCAAGGTTACTCCTCTAATACCATACCTTTCTAATTTATTTACCAATATATTATGATTTATTGCAGTGTTTCCCAACCCTGTTCCTGGAGGCACACCAACAGTACATATTTTGGATGTCTCCCTTTTCTGACCCATTAACTTCAGGTGTTGGAGTCTCTTCTGATGTTATGATGAGTTGATTCAGGTGTGTTTGATTAGGGAGAGGTTGAAAATGTGTACTGTTGGTGTGCCTTCAGGAACAGGGTTGGGAAACACTGATTTATTGTATGAAATGCCTTCTTTAAATCTATAAAAATTCCAACTACCTTTTTATCTATCTTAGTAATTTCCTCAATAAGTGCTATTTGCATGTGTTGTGAGAAAATGCAGCACGTATTCTTAATTTGTTTGCATTGTGAGAATTCGCAGCATGCTTTCTTAATATATATATATTTGCTTATTATGAGGATTTGCAACATGTTTGCTCTCAAATCAATGAGGATCTTTTCTTAATTTGCTGGTGTTTTTTGTAATTGCATGTGCTTTCTTAAATTGCAGAGCATTAAGCTCTCTCGGCCACCATACCAAACTGATCAGGGAAGACCGAACTATTGTAACTTTTGGCAGATGTGTACACAGACACACGTGTGACATAATCGAGGAATAACATAGCCAAAAATGACAATACTGACCTGTTAACCTATTAAAATTGTAATATAGAAATCATACATAATGTATAGCTTATTTCTAATGTAACAGTGTCACACGTTTTCACCTTTAAGTTCTAGTGTACTTCAGGAATTTCTTCATTTCTGTTGTATGAAAAGAATGCAGCTGAAAAGCCCATGTGTAGCCGCAGGCAGGAGTGAGGAGAATTTGCATATAGTGAAGCAAACCCACACATAATGAAGCAAAGCCCAAAACTCTGCATCATTTATTAAAGGTATAAAGTTATTTATGTGTATGCTTGGAATCAGCTTCACCAAAACAACCACAAATGACATAATTATACCAGAAAACAGAGGCAGAACAAAAACAAACTGAAATAAAATACAATTGTGAACATATTCACAAATCAGGTTTGACCTAAAGGTGACCTGTTATGCTCTTTTTACAAGATGTAACATGCGTCTCTGATGTCTCTAGAGCAGGGGTCACCAAACTTGTTCCTGGAGGGCCGGTGTCCTGCAGAGTTTAGCTCCAACCCTAATCAAACACACCTGAACAAGCTAATCAAGGTCTTACTAGGTATACTTGAAACACCCAGGCAGGTGTGTTGAGGCAAGTTGGAGCTAAACCCTGGAGGGACACCGGCCCTCCAGGACTGAGATTGGTGACCCCTGCTCTAGAGTGTGTAGTGAAGTTTCAGCTCATAATAGCACACAGATAATGATTTTTAAAGGCTCGTACACACCGGGACGGACGCTTTTCGTTTGCGTTTATCGTCAGCATTTTACAAGACTTTTTTTTCTGGATTCAAACCCAAACGATTTTCACTGGCGTCGAGCAGAAGAGTATGCAATATCGCTCCTTGACGTTAGGTGGCGCTACACAACTTTAAGCTTCTGACACCCACCGAAGAAGAAGAAGAGAGAGAGTTAACATGCTTGTTGTTAAAGTTACTGGCGAACAAGCACGGGGTTCAAGTAGCAGCTCCAGCTCTAGTAATGAAGAAATGATTACTGTTCACAGAGCAATAAGCAGCTCCACCTTCATGTCGCCTCTGGGCATCTTCTTCAATGTTCGCTCGCATTGACAGTTTTGCACTTGAGCGCCTTCAAGTGCTGTTTACTGTAACTTCAGCAGCTCTGTGCATGTGAAATAAAAGTGGCAATCTGATTGGAGGAGAAGGTTTTGATGTGGCGCGTCAAAACAAAAAAACGAGCATGAGGCATTTCTTAAAAATGACGATTTTGCACCTGCCGTTTTGTGCCGGAAAACGTGAGCAAAAAGCGTCCCGTGTGCACGGGCCTTAACTCTCTGAAACGGACCCTTTTAGGCTTTGATCCTAATTGTGGTGATTTGGTGACTGTGGCTTTAAATTCAAATGAGATTTTTAGAAGAGGGCGGAGCTACAGATGCATAAGTATAGTGACAGATGTAAAACAGCAGTGTGTGTGTTGTCAGTGCTGTGTATGTGTGCTTCAGTGTGAGTGTGTGCTTCATGCTTCTGTCAGTCTATGGAGACTCCTGGCACTGTTCATTTGTGCTTCATCTAAAACTCCACATCTATAATCCTCTTAGTCTATGCTGACATTGCCTTCAGCAGCTCAAACACTCTAATGGCTAATGGACAGACGGCTGCTTCTCACTCAGGGCTGCTGTTTATGCTAATGAGATGGGCACTAGTGGGCGGGGCTTTCCCCCTTTGATGACACATACAAAGGGAGAATGTCAATCAAAGTGTTTCTATGTGGGGAGACAGGCAATAGTGCAAAACCAGGTTGTTTACTGAACAGATACTTTATGATGTGCACTGCAGGATTAGATTATGCAAGTCTTTGAAAATGAAAATAACTAGGAACAGCAGGAGTGAGTTCAGGTGAACTGTAGAATGGACACTGTACATATACACACACAGTATATAGGCAAATGAAATCTGAATGTCAAACTGCAAGCTATTGTGAACCTATTGCATACAGCAATGCACATTTTTAAACTAGGCTTATATTGCATGTGCAAAAGTTTTGTGTTCACTGGGTTTTTTGCTAGCCATTGGAAGAATTAGATTCTGTTAGGGAGCCTGCAATCTGCATTCACACATGTTTCTGATATAAAAGCATGCAATGCACACTGTTTTTTTAAGTTCTTAGAAGGAGGAAGAGAGAGTTTTTCCCTGCTTGAGTATTTCTGTCCAATGCATGCGTATTTGGACGAGTGTATTAGCAGATTTTCCTATGCGATCCTCAAAAACGTTTTTCAAAATGATGATAAGAATGGATGTTTTTTGTTATTGCTGTAGAGAACAAAGAGGTATTGAATACAAATCCATTTTTTTAATACAAAATAAATGTAAGAGTGCTTAAAAAGAGTGAAAGTTGATGGTTTTACAGTCTCTAGTGTTTTAAAATAATGTTAAAGCTCAAACTTAAAGTGCACAAAACCAAGAATGAGTGCGTTTCAGTAGTTGTGGGACCACTTTGATTTGTAAACCACTTTAAATGCTGACTACTGTACGGCCTATGCATACTTATTTGGGTTTAATCCATAGATCAAGTTGTAACATGATTAGAATAGCTTAAATATGAACGAAAATCCAAAAACTCATGCACAACTGGAAAAACTCGTATACTAATCACGTGGTTCATTTTAAACCTCTATATAATCACTGCTCGCTCTGCAAAACACACACTTTGAAGACTGCATTCTAGACAACACAAGAATAAGCACACAGAGTAAGTGCACTTAACTTACTGTTACTTATTTGCAAATTATATATAATTTTATGTTATATTTTTTATGTTTAGAAATTGACTATACTTTGATTAGCCTACTTTAATTATTAACAAAACATTATTATTAAATTACAACAATTATATAAAGCACAACTTGTTAATTTAAGCAAGCTATATTATCTAATAGGTTTAGAAGCAAGAGATCCAATGAACAAATGCAAATCAGCATCCATTATATAAAACCCCTTACCTGCAGCAAAATTCACTTCGAATTGTAATATGCAAAATGGCTTTCTTTCTTTCTTTCTTTCTTTCTTTCTTTCTTTCTTTCTTTCTTTCTTTATTTATTTATTTATTTATTTATTTATTTATTTATTTATTTATTTATTTATTTATTTATTTATTTACTTGTTTGTTTATTTATTTACTTACTTATTTACTTACTTATTTACTTATTCATTTATTTACTTATTCATTTACTTATTTATTTACTTATTCATTTACTTATTTACTTATTCATTTACTTATTTACTTATTTATTTATTTACTTATTTATTTACTTTTTTATTTACTTATTTATTTACTTATTTACTTATTTACTTATTTACTTACTTATTTACTTATTTACATACTTACTTACTTACTTATTTACTTATTTACTTACCTATTTGTTTATTTATTTATTTATTGCAATTCTCCATGGCATGAAATGTGCAATATTTGGTGCGAAAAAAATTGAGACTATAGCCTAAAATAGCCTTTTCCATCCAAAGGTTTAAAATGTAAATTACATACAAATTGCTTAATGCTTATTCGTTCATTCATTTTCCTTTGGTCTAGTCCCTTTTTTCATCAGGGGTCACCACAGCGGAATGAATCGTCAACTTATCCAGCATATGTTTTACAAAGTGGATGCCCTTCCAGCTGCAACCCAGTACTGGGAAACTTTAATGCTTTATAAGTTGCAAAATTAAATTGAAAATTCACCACCCAAAATGGAGTTATGTGTGTGACGTACAAGCAGAAATGCAAAATGATCATTTAAATGTTATCTGGCCTAATTGTATTTAGATTTAGAGTGGGGGAATGCATTTTTATCATAACACTGTGCAGATGTTTAGCAAAATTCAATGTGTATTTCAAAATGTATTTTTTCAGCCAAAGGAATAACAAATCATGCAGCAAAGTGGCGAGTAAATATATTTTAATGCATTGACAATAACACTTAAGATGTTTTAAAATCCAATTTTCAATTAAAGGGCACCTATTATGCAAACATCACTTTTATAAGGGGTTTAAACCCCAGTTGTGTGGTCAGTGTGTGATTATCTCCAGCCTCTACTGGTCAACATGAATTAATTGTATTTTTTTAATCAGACATGATCAAAACAGTCTGCAGAAACACTTTGATTGACATTCTCCTTTTATATGATGTCATCAGAGGGGAAAGCCCCCGCCCACTAGTGACTATCTCTCCCTTATTAGCATAAACAACAGCCCCTGAGTGAGAAGCAGCCCTATATTAGCCATTAGAGTTTTGAATCTGTCACTATGGTGACATAGGCACTTGTAGCTCCACCCTCTTTTAAAAAGAGCACAATCTCATTTGCATTTAAAGTGACAGTCACCAAAATGTTTTTTAAAATGCATTGCAGCAGACTGCAGTTTTTATTGAACATTGCAATAGTTCTGTATAAAAGATTATTGTGCTTCAATAAGTAGTCCAGTGTTGTTTTTGTGTTCAAGTCAGTCAACATCATTTTACAGATATGAGTGGGTGAAGATATTTAGGCATACATAAGCAGTAATGCATAAGTAGTCTGAAGTTTTATCATTTTAGATCTTTATCACAAGTTGTTCAATACACTAAAATATTAAAGATATGTAATACTACTGGTTGTGCCATACCTTTATCTCAATAGTACTCAAAAGAGAAAACAAAAAATAAAAGGAACAGATAGAGACATACATAAATTCATGCTCAGATGAAATCCTGCGATGCAACATTTTTAACATTGTTGTTAATGAAGCATGAACCACAGAACATGCAATGTGCGTGTCAGAGATTTATTAATTCAAACGTTACAAATAAGGTTGAATTCCAGCTGTAACGAAATCCTGCATTACTTTTTTTTTTTGACGTTTTGCTATGGAAATTTGACCCACAGAACATGCCCATATATTGGCAACTCTCAGCTATGCAACTAATGTGCATTTCATAACTTTATTATTTTAAAGGATCTCAAAAATAAAAGTAGCTTAAGTAAATTAGTGAAATTTCTGCCATGAAACTATATATAATGAATATATATATGGTGAATGACCGTAAATTGACTTCTTGTAGATGTTAGTACTTGAAAACATTGGTGTTTTTTTAAAAAGAGAAAAGAAATACGATTATTTACGATAAGACTATTTAGAAATTTTCTGCGACAGCTTCAGTTTTTACAGTAAATTTTACAGACTTTTTTAAACAGCATGAGATCTACAGGATTAGCATTTAGCAAACTCAGACTATCGACAAATACCATTAAGTTTGAGCTCAATTTTAACTATTTTATTTTAACATTAATGCAGATGCAGTTGATATAGCATGAATACAAACCGACAGGTTTATCAGCAGCTGTTGTGTAAAACTGAAGGGTCTGCCTGGATGTACTGTATGCCATTTATTACATGACTACTTGCCACAAAATGTCAAATTTAGACAAAAACATTGCTCTAAGCTGTAATAATTCATTAATTACATAATTAAAAGCAAAGCTGACAGAAACAGAAATGGCTGAATGGAGTATACACTAACCTGCACATTATTTAGTCACTAGATGGCAGCATTTAACTGTTTAAAACAGAGGCATGACAGACAAGCATGTCAATATGAATGTGAATGAATTCGTTTATGGTCAAGATGATGCTCAGTATACCCGGATGAGCCGGTGTTATCAGTTTAATCCGTTGTTATGTGGAATAATTATACGGCTGCCTTTAATTCTCATTCTTTTAGGTCAGCCATGACATTACAAGGTATGTTATTTCACAGATAACAACCACTGAAACTAATAAAATAGACTCACTTGGGGTACTTTGATTAATCTTGACCATCAGTTAACATGTACATATCCATATACAGTACAGCCTATTAGTGGTTATCACCACTATTTATTGACTGTTTAGGCACCATCTAGTGACATGAATAATGCACAGGTTAGTGTATACTCCATTCAGCCACATTTGTTATTTTAGTAATACTGAAAACATTAGCTAATTCACGTGGCATTTAATGGATTTCTTTAACTGGATTCTATCTGTCTGATACTCTGTGGTGCAGTAAATATATTTTTTCTCATTATGTCTCATGTTAATCCTTCTGTTCTGTGTCTTCAGATCTTTCTGAATCTGAAGCTTTATCGACTGCTTAAAGGACCATGGCGGACAACAAAGGTAGGTTGGATTTTATTTTGCTGGATCCTTCTAGTATATGTTATACTACATGGCAGTTAAATTTTTGATTAAGTCAATAATTAATACACATCTGAAGCAGTTTTTAGGCTGTTTTCAGTCATTTCAAAGTCCCTTATGCTGAAAAAAATAGCTTAAATGCACAAATTGAGGAAAAACATTATCGATCTTGAAGGTAAATTAAAATCAATTTTCATTTGTACAATATTCAGTTTTATTTAAAAGTCCCCTGATGTCCCCCTAATGTCATGTAATCAAAGCAATCTAATAAGGTGTTATATTACTTTAATAAAGTAACTGAAACATTTACTAACCAAAAAGAACTAACAAAGTATATTAAATAAATTCATAATATGTTAAAAATTTAGTGTAATTCGCCAGTATTGATATTTTTGTTTTGTTTTTGTAATTGCCAATTGTGAACTAGATTAAGCATTTTTTCAAAAACTCTAACGGCTAATGGACGGGCTGCTTCTCACTCAGGGCTGCTGTTTATGCTAGTGAGGGAGAGATGGGGACTAGTGGGCGGGGCTTTCCCCCTCTGATGACATCATACAAAGCGAGAATGTCAATCAAAGTGTTTCTGCAGACTGCTTATATCAAGTCTGATTAGAACAAATACAGTTAATTCATGTTGAGCATTAGGGGGCTGGAGATATTCACACACTGCTGACACACAAACTGGGTTTTAAACCCCTTATAAAAGTGATTTTTGCATAATAGGTGTCCTTTAAAGTCAGATAATAAGTATGCATCAGTAATGGTGTGTTGTTTTGGTGTTTCAGAGCTCATGCTCAGTAAATCTGTGGGCAGTCCAGAGTTTATTTCAGGAGCTTCTTCCGGCTGCGGAAGGCGAACGGCTCTTCTCTATCATCTGTCGTATCTGTGTTTGGGTGGATTTCCTAAACTGGAGCGTCTGATCAGAGAAAGAGCTCTGGAAACACAACTGCTATTTGGATCCTCTGAGGCCGTTCTGTTCAAGGTTTATAATAATAATAATAATAATAACAATAATAAATTTTATTTATATTGCACTTTTCTCAGACTCAAAGCGCTAACAAGAGCATCAAAACACAGAAGAACATGAATACACAATAAAGTAAGAATGATAATAATAAAGCCTCATAAGTTATAAGCAATAATAAAAAGATGAGTTTTAAGAAGTTTCTTAAAACCGTCCAGGGAACTGGCGTTCCTGATGTTTGGGGGAAGAGCATTCCACAATTTAGACGCCCGATAAGAGAATGCCCCTACCTCCCATGGTGCTTAAGTTTGCAACGAGGCTGAAACAAGGTTGAGCCCCGAAGCGGAAACATAGATTGCGAGAGGAAGAGGAGGTGGATATCAGGTCACATATATAATCAGGAGCAGAACCATGAACAGCTTTATAAGTTAAAATCAAGGTTTTTTAAAATCGATGCGTGACTTACCAGGCAACCGTGTAACTGTTGGTGTACAGGGGTAATGTGAGAGCAAGATGATGTGGAGGTAACACACATGGGGCTGAATTTTGAAACATATTGTAAAATCATAAGTGAATTGGCTGGCAGACCCCCAATAAAAGAGTTACAAAAAATCTAAACGAGACGTAAAAAAGCCATGGCCAAGCATTTTCATCATCTGGTTGTGGAGAGAAAAGGATGGACGCGGTTTTTGTAAACTGTTTAAAATGAGGTTTCAGGCTAAGCTGAGCATCAAAGAGAGAGAACACCCACGATTGCAATTGAAGAAGTTAAAGAGAATCATCAACTGTTAACTGAGATTTGCCACATCTATAACACATTAGAGGGTGTTGCCAAAAGTAAAATCTCAGTGTTGGAGATATTTAATTTGAGATTTGTTGCATCCAGGCTTTAATCTCCACCAAGCAGGCGTTAAGTGTTGACAGTGAGGCAGGTAGATTAGGAGATGTACTAATATAAATCTGGTGTGTCGTGAGCATAGCAATGATAATTAATACCATATTTTTGTACAATTTTTCCAAGAGGTAGCATATAAATGCTAACAAAAGTGGCCCGAGTACCAAGCCCTGGGGGACACCGTGACAAAGAGGATCGGTCCACGATTATGACCCTCCCAAATAAATGAACTGCGAGCGTTCAGTGAGGTAGGATATGAACCAACTTAGTGCTTGTCCCAGCTAGGCCAACACGGTTTCGAAGTATGTCCAATAGTAAGCTGTGAGAGATCGTGTCAAATGCTGCAGTTAGATCCAAGAGCACCAGAATTACCACCTGAGTCAGCAATTCATAAGAAGATCATTAGTGACCTTAACTAAGACTGTTTCCAACACTGTGATCCGATCTAAAGCCCGATTGAAACTCATCAAATAAGGCATTTACCTTAAGGGTGGTTTTGCAGTTGACCGGCAAACCACACGCTCAAGAACAAGAAGGTTTAATAGACTTATACATTCCAATAGTAAACACCTTTTGTATTAAGACAAACAAATGCTACAGAGTGAGATATTTATATTAATTATTAGGGGTTGTAAACCTTACACTGGTCTCACGGTTTGGTTTCGGTTACGATTATCATTTCATCGATTCGGTTCAATTCAATATCTCGGTGCATCACAGTGCATTGACGATGCTTTCCATACATAATTAGATTTTTTCTTCACAACACTGTCCAGCAAACTCACAAGCACAACCTTTTTAAGTAGTAGGCAGTGGCAGTTCTAGGGGGGCGGTTGCCCCCCCCATGTCAACAAGCTGGCCCCCCCTAAATTTGGACACCGTATTTTTGTGTCTAAACACCACAGAGAAGCGGGTGGCAGACTGCCAGAGATTATGATTGAAGGCCTCTCTTTCGCACTCTCGGTGTCACGTGCACTCACTCTCTCTGTCAGTTGCGGTGCTGCGCGTGTCAGTCTACCGCATTCATTAAAAGTTAACCCCCAAATCAACACAGGTAATAAAAGCTTCAACTTCAGTCATGTTCATGTTGTGAAACACTATCAAATGTCCACTCTTGATTATAGTTAGTGTATAATATTTTACTATCTATTTCACAAGATGTATTCAGACAAGGTCTCTAAGTATTCTACAGTCTTTGACTCGGATTTAAAGTGTAATTTTAAAGACATGTTAACTAGGAAAGTTGGAATAATTAGTCAAGTTATTGTATAACTGGCTGTTGTGTAGACAATCAAAAAATATAAAGTAAATATTTCTTAAGAAGGCTATTAATACTGACCTTAAAATAGTTAAAAAAAAAATTGAAACTGCTTTTATTCAAGAAATAAACTATAAGAAATGACTTATTAAGGACTCCAGAAGAATTATTTTTGTTTTTATAGGAAATACTGTGAAGATTTCCTTTGTTTGTTAAAGATCACTTAGAAAACATTATTTTAAAATTAAGGGAGGGCAATTGTTTTTTTTTTACTTTAGCAGCATCTACTGAAGATTTACAGCTGCAAAAATGTGCATTGATGTACTTGAATGTTAGAAATGTGTAATCCTACACCAATACAAAGTTTCTGTCAATTAAATGAACAAGGAAGATATTTTCAGTTTTAAGTATTTAATTTATAGCTTGTTTATGAAGAACTGCAGAGTGATGCTATGAAAAAAACATTGACTTTGAATAATTAAGAAGTTTTTGTGATGTATATTAAAGTGTGCCCCCCTAAAAATACAAGTGGCCCCTGCCCGGCTCCTTCAGTCACTCTGGTCTAGAACCACCACTGGTAGTTGGAGTGCTTTATTTACTCGCCTTGGCCCTTCTTCGGCCTAGAGTATTCTACTGCGACATCACGCATAGGAGATACTGTAAATGATGTCATTACAAATAACGGTTATGATCTATTATTGAACCGATATCGAATTGTCCCTATCTACATCACGGTTGCTCCGAAGGAAACAATTAATTTTGACACCCTACTTAATATCCAAAAGTCTTTTTCTTAAACTTGGATTGAATAACGCTGCAAGTAGAGTGAGTGAGAAACAGGTAAAGTGGTGGAGCGAGTGCTGTTACTACTAGAATATCACACAGCTCTCATGTTCGCAAAGTAATCAATTCAATTCCCTTTATTGTGTAGCGCTTCTACAATGTAGATTGTGTCAAAGCAGCTCCACATTGAAGATCATAGTAAATGTAAACAGTGTAGTTCAGTTTGTAGTGTTTAAGTTCAGTTCAGTTCAGCTCAGTTCAGTGTGGTTTAATAATCACTACTGAGAGTCCAAACACTGAAGAGCAAATCCATCATGCACCAGCTCTACCAGATCCTGAAACATGCAAGCCAGTGGGCGACCAGCGGCGGGGGAA
>NC_079458.1:1380534-1395534 GCF_903798145.1 Danio aesculapii
ACCCTGTTCCTGGAGGCACACCAACAGTACATATTTTGGATGTCTCCCTTATCTGACCCATTAACTTCAGGTGTTGGAGTCTTTTCTAATGTTCTGCTGAGTTGATTCAGGTGTGTTTGATTAGGGAGAGGTTGAAATGTGTACTGTTGGTGTGCCTTCAGGAACAGGGTTGGGAAACACTGATTTATTGTATGAAATGCCTTCTTTAAATCTATAAAATTCCAACTACCTTTTTATCTATCTTAGTAATTTCCTCAATAAGTGCTATTTGCATGTGTTGTGAGAAAATGCAGCACGTATTCTCAATTTGTTTGCATTGTGAGAATTCGCAGCATGCTTTCTTAATTATATATATATATATTTGCTTATTATGAGGATTGCAACATGTTTGCTCTCAAATCAATGAGGATCTTTTCTTAATGTGCTGGTGTTTTTTGTAATTGCATGTGCTTTCTTAAATTGCAGAGCATTAAGCTCTCTCGGCTACCATACCAAATGATCAGGGAAGGACCGAACTATTGTAACTTTTGGCAGATGTGTACACAGACACACGTGTGACATAATAGAGGAATAACATAGCCAAAAATGACAATACTGACCTGTTAACCTATTAAAATTGTAATATAGAAATCATACATAATGTATAGCTTATTTCTAATGTAACAGTGTCACACGTTTTCACCTTTAAGTTCTAGTGTACTTCAGGAATTTCTTCATTTCTTTTGTATGAAAAGAATGCAGCTGAAAAGCCCATGTGCAGCCGCAGGCAGGAGTGAGGAGAATTTGCATATAGTGAAGCAAACCCACACATAATGAAGCAAAGCCCAAAACTCTGCATCATTTATTAAAGGTATAAAGTTATTTATGTGTATGCTTGGAATCAGCTTCACCAAACAACCACAAATGACATAATATACCAGAAAACAGAGGCAGAACAAAAACAAACTGGAAATAAATACAATTGTGAACATATTCACAAATCAGGTTTGACCTAAAGGTGACCTATTATGCTCTTTTTACAAGATGTAACATGCGTCTCTGATGTCTCTAGAGCAGGGGTCACAAACTTGTTCCTGGAGGGCCGGGTCCTGCAGAGTTTAGCTCCAACCCTAATCAAACACACCTGAACAAACTAATCAAGGTCTTACTAGGTATACTTGAAACACCCAGGCAGGTGTGTTGAGGCAAGTTGGAGCTAAACCCTGGAGGGACACCGGCCCTCCAGGACTTAGATTGGTGACCCCTGCTCTAGAGTGTAGTAGTGAAGTTTCAGCTCATAATAGCACACAGATAATGATTTTTAAAGGCTCGTACACACCGGGACGGACGCTTTTCGTTTGCGTTTATCGTCAGCATTTTACAAGACTTTTTTTTCTGGATTCAAACCCAAACGATTTTCACTGGCGTCGAGCAGAAGAGTATGCAATATCGCTCCTTGACGTTAGGTGGCGCTACACAACTTTAAGCTTCTGACACCCACGAAGAAGAAGAAGAGAGAGAGTTAACATGCTTGTTGTTAAAGTTACTGGCGAACAAGCACGGGGTTCAAGTAGCAGCTCCAGCTCTAGTAATGAAGAAATGATTACTGTTCACAGAGCAATAAGCAGCTCCACCTTCATGTCGCCTCTGGGCATCTTCTTCAATGTTCGCTCGCATTGACAGTTTTGCACTTGAGCGCCTTCAAGTGCTGTTTACTGTAACTTCAGCAGCTCTGTGCATGTGAAATAAAAGTGGCAATCTGATTGGAGGAGAAGGTTTTGATGTGGCGCGTCAAAACAAAAAAACGAGCATGAGGCATTTCTTAAAAATGACGATTTTGCACCTGCCGTTTTGTGCCGGAAAACGTGAGCAAAAAGCGTCCCGTGTGCACGGGCCCTTAACTCTCTGAAACGGACCCTTTTAGGCTTTGATCCTAATTGTGGTGATTTGGTGACTGTGGCTTTAAATTCAAATGAGATTTTTCAGAAGAGGGCGGAGCTACAGATGCATAAGTATAGTGACAGATGTAAAACAGCAGTGTGTGTGTTGTCAGTGCTGTGTATGTGTGCTTCAGTGTGAGTGTGTGCTTCATGCTTCTGTCAGTCTATGGAGACTCCTGGCACTGTTCATTTGTGCTTCATCTAAAACTCCACATCTATAATCCTCTTAGTCTATGCTGACATTGCCTTCAGCAGCTCAAACACTCTAATGGCTAATGGACAGACGGCTGCTTCTCACTCAGGGCTGCTGTTTATGCTAATGAGATGGGCACTAGTGGGCGGGGCTTTCCCCCTTTGATGACACATACAAAGGGAGAATGTCAATCAAAGTGTTTCTATGTGGGGAGACAGGCAATAGTGCAAAACCAGGTTGTTTACTGAACAGATACTTTATGATGTGCACTGCAGGATTAGATTATGCAAGTCTTTGAAAATGAAAATAACTAGGAACAGCAGGAGTGAGTTCAGGTGAACTGTAGAATGGACACTGTACATATACACACACAGTATATAGGCAAATGAAATCTGAATGTCAAACTGCAAGCTATTGTGAACCTATTGCATACAGCAATGCACATTTTTTAAACTAGGCTTATATTGCATGTGCAAAAGTTTTGTGTTCACTGGGTTTTTGCTAGCCATTGGAAAGAATTAGATTCTGTTAGGGAGCCTGCAATCTGCATTCACACATGTTTCTGATATAAAAGCATGCAATGCACACTGTTTTTTTAAGTTCTTAGAAGGAGGAAGAGAGAGTTTTCCCTGCTTGAGTATTTCTGTCCAATGCATGCGTATTTGGACGAGTGTATTAGCAGATTTTCCTATGCGATCCTCAAAAACGTTTTTCAAAATGATGATAAGAATGGATGTTTTTTGTTATTGCTGTAGAGAACAAAGAGGTATTGAATACAAATCCATTTTTTTAATACAAAATAAATGTAAGAGTGCTTAAAAAGAGTGAAAGTTGATGGTTTTACAGTCTCTAGTGTTTTAAAATAATGTTAAAGCTCAAACTTAAAGTGCACAAAACCAAGAATGAGTGCGTTTCAGTAGTTGTGGGACCACTTTGATTTGTAAACCACTTTAAATGCTGACTACTGTACGGCCTATGCATACTTATTTGGGTTTAATCCATAGATCAAGTTGTAACATGATTAGAATAGCTTAAATATGAACGAAAATCCAAAAACTCATGCACAACTGGAAAAACTCGTATACTAATCACGTGGTTCATTTTAAACCTCTATATAATCACTGCTCGCTCTGCAAAACACACACTTTGAAGACTGCATTCTAGACAACACAAGAATAAGCACACAGAGTAAGTGCACTTAACTTACTGTTACTTATTTGCAAATTATATATAATTTTATGTTATATTTTTTATGTTTAGAAATTGACTATACTTTGATTAGCCTACTTTAATTATTAACAAAACATTATTATTAAATTACAACAATTATATAAAGCACAACTTGTTAATTTAAGCAAGCTATATTATCTAATAGGTTTAGAAGCAAGAGATCCAATGAACAAATGCAAATCAGCATCCATTATATAAAACCCCTTACCTGCAGCAAAATTCACTTCGAATTGTAATATGCAAATGGCTTTCTTTCTTTCTTTCTTTCTTTCTTTCTTTCTTTCTTTCTTTCTTTATTTATTTATTTATTTATTATTTATTTATTATTTATTTATTTATTTATTTATTTATTTATTATTTACTTGTTTGTTTATTTATTTACTTACTTATTTACTTACTTATTTACTTATTCATTTATTTACTTATTCATTTACTTATTTATTTACTTATTCATTTACTTATTTACTTATTCATTTACTTATTTACTTATTTATTTATTTACTTATTTATTTACTTTTTTATTTACTTATTTATTTACTTATTTACTTATTTACTTATTTACTTACTTATTTACTTATTTACATACTTACTTACTTACTTATTTACTTATTTACTTACCTATTTGTTTATTTATTTATTTATTGCAATTCTCCATGGCATGAAATGTGCAATATTTGGTGCGAAAAAAATTGAGACTATAGCCTAAAATTAGCCTTTTCCATCCAAAGGTTTAAAATGTAAATTACATACAAATTGCTTAATGCTTTATTCGTTCATTCATTTTCCTTTGGTCTAGTCCCTTTTTTCATCAGGGGTCACCACAGCGGAATGAATCGTCAACTTATCCAGCATATGTTTTACAAAGTGGATGCCCTTCCAGCTGCAACCCAGTACTGGGAAACTTTAATGCTTTATAAGTTGCAAAATTAAATTGAAAATTCACCACCCAAAATGGAGTTATGTGTGTGACGTACAAGCAGAAATGCAAAATGATCATTTAAATGTTATCTGGCCTAATTGTATTTAGATTTAGAGTTGGGGAATGCATTTTTATCATAACACTGTGCAGATGTTTAGCAAAATTCAATGTGTATTTCAAAATGTATTTTTTTCAGCCAAAGGAATAACAAATCATGCAGCAAAGTGGCGAGTAAATATATTTTAATGCATTGACAATAACACTTAAGATGTTTTAAAATCCAATTTTCAATTAAAGGGCACCTATTATGCAAACATCACTTTTATAAGGGGTTTAAACCCCAGTTGTGTGTCAGTGTGTGATTATCTCCAGCCTCTAATGGTCAACATGAATTAATTGTATTTTTTTAATCAGACATGATCAAAACAGTCTGCAGAAACACTTTGATTGACATTCTCCTTTTATATGATGTCATCAGAGGGGAAAGCCCCGCCCACTAGTGACTATCTCTCCCTTATTAGCATAAACAACAGCCCTGAGTGAGAAGCAGCCCTATATTAGCCATTAGAGTTTTGAATCTGTCACTATGGTGACATAGGCACTTGTAGCTCCACCCTCTTTTAAAAAGAGCACAATCTCATTTGCATTTAAAGTGACAGTCACCAAAATGTTTTTTTAAAATGCATTGCAGCAGACTGCAGTTTTTATTGAACATTGCAATAGTTCTGTATAAAAGATTATTGTGCTTCAATAAGTAGTCCAGTTGTTGTTTTGTGTTCAAGTCAGTCAACATCATTTTACAGATATGAGTGGGTGAAGATATTTAGGCATACATAAGCAGTAATGCATAAGTAGTCTGAAGTTTTATCATTTTAGATCTTTATCACAAGTTGTTCAATACACTAAAATATTAAAGATATGTAATACTACTGGTTGTGCCATACCTTTATCTCAATAGTACTCAAAAGAGAAAACAAAAAATAAAAGGAACAGATAGAGACATACATAAATTCATGCTCAGATGAAATCCTGCGATGCAACATTTTTAACATTGTTGTTAATGAAGCATGAACCACAGAACATGCAATGTGCGTGTCAGAGATTTATTAATTCAAACGTTACAAATAAGGTTGAATTCCAGCTGTAACGAAATCCTGCATTACTTTTTTTTTTGACGTTTTGCTATGGAAATTTGACCCACAGAACATGCCCATATATTGGCAACTCTCAGCTATGCAACTAATGTGCATTTCATAACTTTATTATTTTAAAGGATCTCAAAAATAAAAGTAGCTTAAGTAAATTAGTGAAATTTCTGCCATGAAACTATATATAATGAATATATATATGGTGAATGACCGTAAATTGACTTCTTGTAGATGTTAGTACTTGAAAACATTGGTGTTTTTTTAAAAAGAGAAAAGAAATACGATTATTTACGATAAGACTATTTAGAAATTTTCTGCGACAGCTTCAGTTTTTACAGTAAATTTTACAGACTTTTTTAAACAGCATGAGATCTACAGGATTAGCATTTAGCAAACTCAGACTATCGACAAATACCATTAAGTTTGAGCTCAATTTTAACTATTTTATTTTAACATTAATGCAGATGCAGTTGATATAGCATGAATACAAACCGACAGGTTTATCAGCAGCTGTTGTGTAAAACTGAAGGGTCTGCCTGGATGTACTGTATGCCATTTATTACATGACTACTTGCCACAAAATGTCAAATTTAGACAAAAAACATTGCTCTAAGCTGTAATAATTCATTAATTACATAATTAAAAGCAAAGCTGACAGAAACAGAAATGGCTGAATGGAGTATACACTAACCTGCACATTATTTAGTCACTAGATGGCAGCATTTAACTGTTAAAAACAGAGGCATGACAGACAAGCATGTCAATATGAATGTGAATGAATTCGTTTATGGTCAAGATGATGCTCAGTATACCCGGATGAGCCGGTGTTATCAGTTTAATCCGTTGTTATGTGGAATAATTATACGGCTGCCTTTAATTCTCAATTCTTTTAGGTCAGCCATGACATTACAAGGTATGTTATTCACAGATAACAACCACTGAAACTAATAAAATAGACTCACTTGGGTACTTTGATTAATCTTGACCATCAGTTAACATGTACATATCCATATACAGTACAGCCTATTAGTGGTTATCACCACTATTTATGACTGTTAGGCACCATCTAGTGAATGAATAATGCACAGGTTAGTGTATACTCCATTCAGCCACATTTGTTATTTTAGTAATACTGAAAACATTAGCTAATTCACGTGGCATTTAATGGATTTCTTTAACTGGATCTATCTGTCTGATACTCTGTGGTGCAGTAAATATATTTTTTCTCATTATGTCTCATGTTAATCCTTCTGTTCTGTGTCTTCAGATCTTTCTGAATCTGAAGCTTTATCGACTGCTTAAAGACCATGGCGGACAACAAAGGTAGGTTGGATTTTATTTTGCTGGATCCTTCTAGTATATGTTATACTACATGGCAGTTAAATTTTTGATTAAGTCAATAATTAATACACATCTGAAGCAGTTTTAGGCTGTTTTCAGTCATTTCAAAGTCCTTATGCTGAAAAAAATAGCTTAAATGCACAAATTGAGGAAAACATTATCGATCTTGAAGGTAAAATTAAAATCAATTTTCATTTGTACAATATTCAGTTTTATTTAAAAGTCCCCTGATGTCCCCCTAATGTCATGTTAATCAAAGCAATCTAATAAGGTGTTATATTACTTTAATAAAGTAACTGAAACATTTACTAACCAAAAAGAACTAACAAAGTATATTAAATAAATTCATAATATGTTAAAATTTAGTGTAATTCGCCAGTATTGATATTTTTGTTTTGTTTTGTAATTGCCAATTGTGAACTAGATTAAGCATTTTTCAAAACTCTAACGGCTAATGGACGGCTGCTTCTCACTCAGGGCTGCTGTTTATGCTAGTGAGGGAGAGATGGGGACTAGTGGGCGGGGCTTTCCCCCTCTGATGACATCATACAAAGCGAGAATGTCAATCAAAGTGTTTCTGCAGACTGCTTATATCAAGTCTGATTAGAACAAATACAGTTAATTCATGTTGAGCATTAGGGGCTGGAGATATTCACACACTGCTGACACACAACTGGGTTTAAACCCCTTATAAAAGTGATTTTTGCATAATAGGTGTCCTTTAAAGTCAGATAATAAGTATGCATCAGTAATGTGTGTGTGTTTTGGTGTTTCAGAGCTCATGCTCAGTAAATCTGTGGGCAGTCCAGAGTTTATTCAGGAGCTTCTTCCGGCTGCGGAGCGAACGGCTCTTCTCTATCATCTGTCGTATCTGTGTTTGGGTGGATTTCCTAAACTGGAGCGTCTGATCAGAGAAAGAGCTCTGGAAACACAACTGCTATTTGGATCCTCTGAGGCCGTTCTGTTCAAGGTTTATAATAATAATAATAATAATAACAATAATAAATTTTATTTATATTGCACTTTTCTCAGACTCAAAGCGCTAACAAGAGCATCAAAACACAGAAGAACATGAATACACAATAAAGTAAGAATGATAATAATAAAGCCTCATAAGTTATAAGCAATAATAAAAAGATGAGTTTTAAGAAGTTTCTTAAAACAGTCCAGGGAACTGGCGTTCCTGATGTTTGGGGGAAGAGCATTCCACAATTTAGACGCACGATAAGAGAATGCCCTACCTCCCATGGTGCTAAGTTTGCAACGAGGCTGAAACAAGGTGAGCCCCGAAGCGGAACATAGATTGCGAGAGGAAGAGGAGGTGGATATCAGGTCACATATATAATCAGGAGCAGAACCATGAACAGCTTTATAAGTTAAAATCAAGGTTTTAAAATCGATGCGTGACTTAACAGGCAACCAGTGTAACTGTTGGTGTACAGGGGTAATGTGAGAGCAAGATGATGTGTGAGTTAACACACATGGGGCTGAATTTTGAACATATTGTAAAATCATAAGTGAATTGGCTGGCAGACCCCCAAATAAAGAGTTACAAAAATCTAAACGAGACGTAATAAAAGCATGGACAAGCATTTCATCATCTGGTGTGGAGAGAAAAGGATGGACGCGGTTTTTGTTAACTGTTTAAAATGAGGTTTCAGGCTAAGCTGAGCATCAAAGAGAGAGAACACCAAGATTGCATTGAAGAAGTTAAAAGAGAATCATCAACTGTTAACTTGAGATTGCCACATCTATTAACATTAGAGGGTGTGCCAACAAGTAAAATCTCAGTGTTGGAGATATTTAATTTGAGATTTGTTGCATCCAGGCTTTAATCTCCACCAAGCAGGCGTTAAGTGTTGACAGTGAGGCAGGTAGATTAGGAGATGTACTAATATAAATCTGTGTGTCGTGAGCATAGCAATGATAATTAATACCATATTTTTGTACAATTTTTCCAAGAGGTAGCATATAAATGCTAAACAAAAGTGGCCCGAGTACCAAGCCCTGGGGGACACCGTGACAAAGAGGGATGGTCCACGATATGACCTCCCAAATAAATGAACTGCGAGCGTTCAGTGAGGTAGGATATGAACCAACTTAGTGCTGTCCCAGCTAGGCCAACACGGTTTCGAAGTATGTCCAATAGTAAGCTGTGAGAGATCGTGTCAAATGCTGCAGTTAGATCCAAGAGCACCAGAATACCACCTGAGTCAGCAATCATAAGAAGATCATTAGTGACCTTAACTAAGACTGTTTCCACACTGTGATCCGATCTAAAGCCCGATTGAAACTCATCAAATAAGGCATTTACCTTAAGGTGGTTTTGCAGTTGACCGGCAACCACACGCTCAAGAACAAGAAGGTTTAATAGACTTATACATTCCAATAGTAAACACCTTTGTATTAAGACAAACAAATGCTACAGAGTGAGATATTTATATTAATTATTAGGGGTGTAAACCTACACTGGTCTCACGGTTTGGTTCGGTTACGATTATCATTTCATCGATTCGGTTCAATTCAATATCTCGGTGCATCACAGTGCATTGACGATGCTTTCCATACATAATTAGATTTTTTCTTCACAACACTGTCCAGCAAACTCACAAGCACAACCTTTTAAGTAGTAGGCAGTGGCAGTTCTAGGGGGGCGGTGCCCCCATGTCAACAAGCCTGGCCCCCCTAAATTTGGACACGTATTTTTGTGTCTAAACACCACAGAGAAGCGGTGGCAGACTGCAGAGATATGATTGAAGGCTCTCTTTCGCACTCTCGGTGTCACGTGCACTCACTCTCTCTGTCAGTTGCGGTGCTGCGCGTGTCAGTCTACCGCATTCATTAAAAGTTAACCCCCAAATCAACACAGGTAATAAAAAGCTTCAACTTCAGTCATGTTCATGTTGTGAAACACTATCAAAATGTCCACTCTTGATTATAGTTAGTGTATAATATTTTACTATCTATTTCACAAGATGTATTCAGACAAGGTCTCTAAGTATTCTACAGTCTTTGACTCGGATTAAAGTGTAATTTAAAGACATGTTAACTAGGAAAGTTGGAATAATTAGTCAAGTTATTGTATAACTGGCTTGTTGTGTAGACAATCAAAAAATATAAAGTAAATATTTCTTAAGAAGGCTATTAATACTGACCTTAAAATAGTTAAAAAAAAAATTGAAACTGCTTTTATTCAAGAAATAAACTATAAGAAATGACTTATTAAGACTCCAGAAGAATTATTTTTGTTTTATAGGAAATACTGTGAAGATTTCCTTTGTTTGTTAAAGATCACTTAGAAAACATTATTTTAAATTAATGGGAGGGCAATTGTTTTTTTACTTTAGCAGCATCTACTGAAGTTTACAGCTGCAAAAATGTGCATTGATGTTCTTGAATGTTAGAAATGTGTAATCCTACACCAATACAAAGTTTCTTGTCAATTAAATGAACAAGGAAGATTATTTTCAGTTTAAGTTATTTAATTAGCTTGTTTATGAAGACTGCAGAGTGATGCATGAAAAAAACATGACTTTGAATAATTAAGTAGTTTGTGATGTATATTAAAGTGTGCCCCCTAAAAATACAAGTGGCCCCTGCCCGGCTCCTTCAGTCACTCTGGTCTAGAACCACCACTGGTAGTTGGAGTGCTTTATTTACTCGCCTTGGCCTTCTTCGCCATAGTATTCTACTGCGACATCACGCATAGGAGATACTGTAAATGATGTCATTACATAATAACCGGTTATGATCTATTATTGAACCGATATCGAATTGTCCCTATCTACATCACGGTGCTCCGAAGAAACAATTAATTTTGACACCCCTATTAATTATCCAAAAGTCTTTTTTCTAAACTTGGATTGAATAACGCTGCAAGTAGAGTGAGAAACAGGTAAAGTGGTTGAAGGAGTGCTGTTACTACTAGAATATCACACAGCTCTCATGTTCTGCAAAGTAATTCAATTCAATTCCCCTTTATTTGTATAGCGCTTCTACAATGTAGATTGTGTCAAAGCAGCTTCACATAGAAGATCATAGTAAATGTAAACAGTGTAGTTCAGTTTGTAGTGTTTAAGTTCAGTTCAGTTCAGCTCAGTTCAGTGTGGTTTAATAATCACTACTGAGAGTCCAAACACTGAAGAGCAAATCCATCATGCACAGCTCTACAGATCCTGAAACATGCAAGCCAGTGGCGACAGCGGCGGGGGAACAACTCGCATTAAAAAACCTTGAGAGAAACCAGGCTCAGTTGGGCACGACCATTTTTCCACTGGCCAAACGTCTTGTGCAGAGCTGCAGTCTAAGCACCGGAGGCTGGAAGCTGAACCTCAGCGGAGACTCGTCTGTCCCTGGAGCGTCACAGGAATCAGTCTCATGCTCTCCACTCCTCCATGACCACCACAGCAGCTGCTCAGGATACGGCCTGGTCCAGGATTATTGAAACCTTGGGATCATCTCGTCGCTAGTCTTGGATCGAATCAGTGGTGTTGCACAGTCTAAGGGCCTCGGGATGAGTATCCCCAGGTGGAAATAGAGAATAAACAGAATAATGAGCGTAGCTGCTGTTCATAGTGTATATAAACGAGATGTGTGGAGCACATTCCTGTATCATGCCGGTAAGTAATGCACTGAGTGTATACTTTACTAAACAGACAGGTATTTAATCTAGTTTTGAACTGAGAGAGTGTGTCTGAACCTCGGACATTATCAGGAAGGCTATTCCAGAGTTTAGGAGCTATAAATGAGAAGGCTCGACCTCCTTTAGTGGACTTTGCTATTCTAGGTACTACCAGAAGCCCTGAGTTTTGAGATCTTTAAGAGTGAGTTAGGTATAAAGTACATCATCTTGACTGTAAATAAATATATTTACATCTATATTTATATGCTTGTCTGTCATGCCTCTGTTTCTGACTGTTTGGGGTCATCTAGTGACTGAATAATGTGCAGGTTATTGTATACTCCTTTCAGCCATTTTCGTTGGCTTTGCCTTTAATTGCAGAGATAATTACAGCTCATAACAATGTTTTGTGTTTAATTTGTATATTTTGTGGCAAGTAGCTATTTAATAATGGGATAAAGTACATCCAGACAGTTGTTTTTGCAGAATAAACCCTTCAGTCTTATATCAACAATTGCTAATAAACCTATCAGCCTTTATTCTGTGATAACAACTGACTGGATGTACATTATCCCTTACATGCATTGGAATGTTGACCAACTGACCAATCAGAATCAAGTATTTCAGACAGCTTTATGCTTAACATTATTATTAGTATCTTTAATGAGAATCTCTCTTACCTCTATCTGTGCAGTGTGTGGGAACCAGCAACAACCTGGTTAAATCTCTGCTGCCCAGTCTGAAAGTGGCCGCAGAGAAGAACAAACCCCAGTTAGCTCGCAAATTCCTGGAGAAAGCCCAGGAATGGATCAGTGACATCATAAAGGACGTCAAGGAGATCGTGAAGAGGTAATAATGTCAACTGGAAAACATTTGCGAATTAAGTACAACAATCAAAAGGTAATATTTACAGCCAGAGGTGGGTAGTAATGAGTTGCATTTACTTCGTTACCTTTACTTGAGTAAAATTTATGAGTAATGAGTACTTATTGAGTACATTTAAATATGTGTACTTTTACGCAAGTAAATCATTTGAGAAAAATCATTACTCTTACTTCGCTACATTTGGCGGTGATCCTCCGTTACTGCCAAGTGATATTAAATATGATTCATATATCTTGTTTGCAAATATTGCGAGGCACCACATTGGAGAGGTTGTGAGGTTGCTATAGAGATGTTTCTCCCACTTTCGGTTATAGCACGCGCGTCTGTTGGAATAATGGCTGAAGTCTAGGAAGACGTGCGAGTTTATACTGTGGTCCCGCTCGCCATCTGCGGTTCTGAGAAGGACAGTCACGCTGTCTGTGCAGTGAGTTTATCAGAACAGATCACCCGGCCTCAAGTTCAGTCTGTTTTCACTCCAAGATGTCAACAAGAATAGTTTTTTATAATGTGATGCACGCATCGAACTGACATCGTAACATATACATGAACTCCAGCTTCGACCTAAAATAAACATGTTGTGCTAATTGGCAAAATTATCCTTTAACTAAAGAAACTGCTGTTTAATGGAATAACTGATTAGCCCAGAACACATTAGTCATTTAACCATTAAAAATGCAACATTTAAACATTATTTTTTAACATTCAATTGCTTTAACAGAATTATATCATCAACACATTTCTATACTTTTAATATCTCATTTCTAATAACTGATGTATTTTCTCTTTGCCATGATGACAGTATTAATATTTGGCTAGATATTCTTCAAGATACTAGATATTTCGTCACCTTAAAATTAGTAGTTTCTATCTTACATTTTTGTCAAAGTTGAGTTATTGACATTCTTATTAAATGACAACTTATTTACATTATGGGATGTTTTTTAATAAGTTGTTTACATTTTAAGACTTTTTATTTAATAAACAAATGTTACCCACACACTGTTTGCTATATGGAATGCAAAAACTTTGAAGCATAATATCTCAAAATCATTCAGAACGCAGAGAGAACCTTATAATTCTAAGGCGACAATTTTTCAAGTGACATTTAAAGGCTTAACCAGGTTAATTCGACAAGTTAGGGTAATTAATGATGGTTTGTTCTGTAGACAATCAAAAGAAATATTGCTTAAGGGGGCTAATAATTTTGACCTTAAAATGGTTTTAAAAACATTAAAAACTGTTTTTATTTTAGCTGATATAAAACAAGTAAGATCTTCTTCAGAAAAAATATAGGAAATACTATGAAAATGTATATAGATATTTATATTTATATATAAAATAAAAAGTAACTAATATGTTTTTAGAGTAATTTTTTATCAGTTACTTTTTTTACTCTTACTCGAGTAACTTTTACGATTGTTACTTTTACTTGGGGTAAAAAAAATTCCGCAAGTACTTGTACTTTTACTTGAGTATAGATTTTGGATACTCCACTCACCTCTGTTTACAGCAGAATTGGACATGTCAACATTTTTTTAAAAGCACATTTCTCTTGGTGATGTTGATTTGAAATTTACACCAGATGTCAGTAACGACTAATGTAATCAAACAAAACTAATTTGTTTAGCAATTAATTTGTATTTTTATATTTATAATGTATTTTTTGATCGACTCAAAAAAAAAAAAAAAAGGTTTTGGAAGAAAAAAAACCCTACACTTGAGCAACATATTCGACTCCATACAAGAGGCATTTTAAAGCTGTCATTACCAACAACAACTACAACTAAAAACTTTAATACAAGGAATTAACCAGTTAAACTCTGCAGTACCGGGTCCGCGACGCCATCGACTTTCATTTTAAGATTTAAAGGGCTAGCATTGCACCAGACCCCCTTAAGTGGTTTCGTTTGAAAGTGTAGAATCTATTTTTTATGCACATATGCATCACTTTGGTTTTTATTCCACTGTACAAAAGTTATTTACACTTAAACACACAGTATTTTGGATACCCGAGCTGGGTATTGAACATTGGTTCATTTTCATATTTTTCATATGGTTCATATATGACACATGTACAAGTTCTAGCTCAAATGAAAGCTCTGGCCGGTGCTCATACGGTTCTAGCATTCTTTTTACTGAACTATATTCTCATATCAAATGGTTGTCAAATGAACATGGTGTTTCCATGGCGCAGAAGTGAAATGAACACATTTATGATCAATAAGCAGCCCCAGATAGCACAGACAGCTGTCATCTCTTACTTTACGCTGTGCGCTTCAGGGCCATTTCTCCTCTGTTTTTGAGCTGATGTGCATAAGTAATCCTTTTATATGTCTGACGTGGTCCAAACACAGTGAATTATGTTTGATCAAACAAAAGAATAGTGAAATATGAAAACAATGACCGGCCCCTGACCTCTCATCAGTTGGAATACAATAACTTTTGCACAGATTATGGTAGAGACATTTGTCTTTTTTTCTATGATTACAGACATGTGCAGGAACCACCAAATTAATTACAGCAAGCTAGAGCACACAGAACCTGAAAGGTCTACTTTCAAATTTGAGTTTCTAAAAAAAAATACAAAAAGCGCCTCTTTTTTAGGTGTTTATTATAACACAGACCACATATACAGGTATTTTAAACACTTTCAGTAGTGTTTTATGAAAATTCAAAGGGTTTTCGTTAAAATGATACCAATTTTTTGCATTTACACCTCTGCATGTGGATTTTAAATTTGGGTA
>NC_079458.1:1400534-1450534 GCF_903798145.1 Danio aesculapii
TTGAATATAAATCTTATATATATATATATTGAATATAAATCTTATATATTATATATATTGAATATAAATCTTATATATTATATATTGAATATAAATCTTATATATAATATATATTGAATATAAATCTTATATATTATATATATTGAATATAAATCTTATATATAATATATATTGAATATAAATCTTATATATTATATATATTGAATATAAATCTTATATATTATATATATTGAATATAAATCTTATATATAATATATATTGAATATAAATCTTATATTTATATATATTGAATATAAATCTTATATATTATATATTGAATATAAATCTTATATATTATATATATTGAATATAAATCTTATATATAATATATATTGAATATAAATCTTATATATAATATATATTGAATATAAATCTTATATATAATATATATTGAATATAAATCTTATATATTATATATATTGAATATAAATCTTATAAATTATATATATTGAATATAAATCTTATATATTATATATATTGAATATAAATCTTATATATTATATATATTGAATATAAATCTTATATATAATATATTTTGAATATAAATCTTATATATTATATATATTGAATATAAATCTTATATATTATATATATTGAATATAAATCTTATATATATATATATTGAATATAAATCTTATATATTATATATATTGAATATAAATCTTATATATTATATATATTGAATATAAATCTTATATATTATATATATTGAATATAAATCTTATATATAATATATATTGAATATAAATCTTATATATTATATATATTGAATATAAATCTTATATATTATATATATTGAATATAAATCTTATATATTATATATATTGAATATAAATCTTATATATAATATATTTTGAATATAAATCTTATATATTATATATATTGAATTTAAATCTTATATATTATATATATTGAATATAAATCTTATATATTATATATATTGAATATAAATCTTATATATAATATATTTTGAATATAAATCTTATATATTATATATATGAATATAAATCTTATATATTATATATATTGAATATAAATCTTATAAATTATATATATTGAATATAAATCTTATATATTATATATATTGAATATAAATCTTATATATAATATATATTGAATATAAATCTTATATATTATATATATTGAATATAAATCTTATATATTATATATATTGAATATAAATCTTATATATTATATATATTGAATATAAATCTTATATATTATATATATTGAATATAAATCTTATATATTATATATATTGAATATAAATCTTATATATTATATATATTGAATATAAATCTTATATATAATATATATTGAATATAAATCTTATATATAATATATTTTGAATATAAATCTTATATATAATATATTTTGAATATAAATCTTATATATTATATATTTTGAATATAAATCTTATATATTATATATATTGAATATAAATCTTATATATTATATATATTGAATATAAATCTTATATATTATATATATTGAATATAAATCTTATATATTATATATATTGAATATAAATCTTATATATAATATATATTGAATATAAATCTTATATATAATATATTTTGAATATAAATCTTATATATAATATATTTTGAATATAAATCTTATATATAATATATTTTGAATATAAATCTTATATATTATATATATTGAATATAAATCTTATAAATTATATATATATATATATATATATATATATATATATATATATATATATATATATATATATATATATATATATATATATATATATATATATATATATATATAATATTATATAATAAATATATCATATAATATTAAATTACATAAAATAATTAAAACGACAAATTCTGGACCATTTGGCCATGGGGGGGCCATTTTTTTCATGCCCATATTTGATCTGGTATCTCAGGTCAGCTGCCCAGTGTAAGTCACCTGGATGAGGTCCAGAAGTGCCTGTCCAGAATCCAGCAGATTCTGGTCCAGCTCCAGAAGTTCTGGGAGAAGGTCGCTGTTCTTCTGGACACCCTGAAGGACACAACCTTCGCTGGGGAAGACTATATTGAATTCCTGGAGGACATGAAGGATGAGTTTCTGAAGTCTGTGGAAGCAGCCAAACAGGTAAATGATGATTACTGATAAATCTATCAAAGTAGGGCTGTGCAATACTAGAAACACTTACATTGCAATATTTGGTAGCACTTTACTTGAAGTGGTGTTCATAAGACTGTGATTAAGCCTTTATAATCCTAATAATGTGAATGTTTTTTATGCATGCTTATAGCAAATGTTATTAAGTGTCATTTGCTGAGTTGTGAGATTTTAAACTCACACATGACATTGTTTGTTATGACACTTTGAGATAAATACATCAACAACCTGTTTTTGTCTTCATCATGACAACTTGAAGTTGCCAGGACAACAAAATTGGTCATAAATCTGTCATAAACATGATTTTATTTCATTTCAATAGGGTAAACTTAAAAATCTTGTGTTTGCTTTGAAATAAGATCATTTAGCTCACTTCATTATCAGATTATCTTGCTTGTTTTAAGGAAAAAGTTACTTATTATCAACCTATTGACTCATTATTATTGAAAACAAGACAAGACTTTTATTTATCTAGAAAATGTTTCTTAGTTTAAGAGTTTTTAGATATTTGGACAAGAAACAAGACAAAACTAAGAACGGCATTTTTTTGCATTGTAAAATATCTAATTCTTGGAAAAAATCCACTTTTTTCTTCATCTAAATGATAAATCACATTTTAAATGGTGAGATGTTGTTGTTGGTGTGTTGCATCATCATATAACTGTTTAGCAGACAACAAAGGTGTTCATTATATCATCATTATATATATACAGTTATATATATATTATATAAATTATATATATAACTATTCGCCCCCTTTGAATATTTTCTCTTTTTTAAATATTTCCCAAATAATGTTTAACAGAGCAAGGAAATGTTCACAGTATGTCTGATAATATTTTTTCTTCTGGAGAAAGTCTGATTTGTTTTATTTCGGCTAGAATAAAAGCAGTTTTACATTTTTCAAAAACCATTTTAACGTCCATATTATTACCCCCTTAAGCCTCCTTTATTTTTGTTCTGGATAGTCTACAGAACTAACCATCGTTATACAATAACTTGCCTAATCACCCTAACCTGCCTAGTTACCCTAATTAACCTAGTTAAGCCTTTAAAGCTGTATAAGCTGTATAGAAGTGTCTTGAAGAATATCAAGTCTATTATTTACTGTCATCATGACAAAGAGAAAATAAATCAGTTATTAGATGAGTTATTAAAACTATTATGATTAGAAATGTGTTGAAGAAATCTGCTCTCCGTTAAACAGAAATTAGAGGAAAGGGGGGCTAATAATTCTGACTTCAACTATATGTGTGTGTATATATATATATACAAAAGAGATACTTTTTTAAACTTGCATTAACATGTAAAAGTTTTTAAAAATAAAGGATCTGTTTATTCCAAAGAAATGGTCAATTTGTACTGACAGGAATTTTGGTAAAATACAACTCCCTTGAGTCTGCCATCTAGTGGCAGATAATGGTTACAACATCAACTTTACGCACTTGGTTGGTTGTCAGTGTGCAGAGGGCTCAGTGTTAATTTCTAAAGCTGTCTGACCTGTGATGTGATGTGATGTGTACAGGGCTGGACACAGTTCGGCCTCAGCTGCATGAAGGCCAACGGCATCTTCAGTGTTCAGGCGAAGGATGCCTACAAGTTCCTGGAGGTCAACCCTTCATCTCTATCCAAAGAGGACTGGGATAAAGAGTACAACCACGTCAAGGACAAGCTGGAGAACATTAAACCGAATGTTCCAAGTCAAAAGGCCATCACACACTGAGAGCTGATGGTGATTTACCTGGGAAGATCAAGAGCTTCTGGAATGTCATGTTCGCTTTGATCTCTGTCAGAAACTGAATTCTATTCGAAAAGTTGCTACATTTGAATTTACGTCATGACCGTTAGGAAAGTGTGTTCTAATTAGAATCTGAGTAGTGTGAATGGAACTCTAAGTAGGCTACTGCACTGTGAAATATTTTATTAAAACACTGCAAAACTGCAAAACACTGGTGAATATTGTTCTTCTGGAATGTGATTTCTGTATGCATGAGGTGATCTGCTGAAATAAAACTACACTGTAAACAACTCCTGGTTGTCTTAAATTTTAAGCTGAATCAAATGAACCGTATGAGTCCATTAAACTTATATTGTGCTAAACTGACTTAAATCAGCTTGTGTAACTTATAAAATTAAGTTAGAACATGCTTAACTTAGTTTAACAAGTTACAATGAACTAAAAACATGCTCTCATGACTAATTGGTTATAGAAGTTTTTACAGTGCACTGTCAATACAAGACTGTCTTCTGTTAAATGTCTTGCATATGTTTCACACAGCGGATGCCCTTCCAGCTGCAACCCAGTACTGGGAAACACCCATACACACTCTCACTCACACACACACACACACACACAACTGCCAATTTAGTTCATTAATTTCCCTATAGCACATGTGTTTGGACTGTGGGGGAAACCCTGTGGGGGAGAACATGCAAACCCAGACGGTACTCGAACCAGCAACCTTCTTGCTGTGAATCCACAGTGCTAACCACTGAGACACTGTGTCGCTCCATTGATAAATCAATAACTGAAAAAAAAATACTTTTTTAAATTTCTTATATATATATATATATATATATATGCACACACACACTCTGTATATCTTATAATTATATTATATAAAATATATATAATTTTTTTCCACAATTACATTTTTGGTTAATTCTAAAATGCATAAAAACTTTCATTTTATTAAATTACTGAATGTATAACTAAGTTACTAAATTATAAACTAAAATATAAATGTTTTTCTGAAACCCTTTTGAAACAAATGCTGTTAATCAAAAGTTGAAAAGTCGCTGGTTCGAGTTGGTGTTTCTGTGTGGAGTTTGCATGTTCTCCCAGTGTTCGCGTGAGTTTCCCCCGGGTGCTCCAGTTTCCCCCACAAGTCCACCCACATACGCTATAGGAGAATTTGGTAAGCTAAAATTGTGTAGGTGTGTGAATGAGAGTGTATGGGTGTTTCCCAGTGATAGATTGCAGCTGGAAGGGCATCCGCTGTGTAAAAGTTGGCGGTTCATTCTGCTGTGGCGACCCCTGATTAATAAAGGGACTAAGCCGAAAATAAAAATGAATGAATGAACGGTTGAAATTAAATATATTTTCAATTTATTTTAGAAGGCTACATTTACATACTGTATTAAATATAGACGTCTTATATATAAATTATTAACAGGTTGACCTATGATTCTTCTTCCATGTACAGTGAAAAATTAACCTTTATAAAGGACAATAAAGTTGAAAGTCTTTATTGTGTGATATTAACATTAGACACAAAGCCAAACATCAAGATCTTCCAGTATTAAAATCAAAGATCAGAGATAGAGCTGACAAACAGAACAACAATGATTCTGATTGGCTCATGATCACTAAAGGAGTTAAGGTTAGTGTCAGATAAACGCACAGATAAATTAGTTCCGGCAGGTTTTGAGCACATTACAGCTCCCTAGGATTTGACATGGACTGCTCACACAGACGCAGTGCTGAGGAAAGCACAACAACACCTCTTCTTCCTCAAGCGTCTCAGGAGGTTTGGATTGAGCCCCCACATCCTCCGCTCGTTCTACACCTGCACTGTGGAGAGCATCCTGACTGGCTGTATCACCACCTGGTATGGAAACAGCACCAGCAGCAATCGCAAAGGCCTACATAGGATTGTGCAAACTGCTGGACGCGTAGTAGGAGGTGAGCTTCCCTCCCTCCAGGACATCTACACCAGGCGGTGCACGAGGAAAGCCAAGAGAATCATCAGCGACTCCAGCCACCCGAGCCAGAGACTTTTCTCAGGCAGACGGTTCCGCAGCATCCGGTCACGCACCAGCCGACTGAAGGAAAGTTTCTTCCCTCAGACTATCAGGCTGATGAACACTTAACACACCCCACACAGACTCTTCCACACCCCTCACTGCACATCATCAATATGTAGCATGCACTGCACTTTAACCAATCCATACTTAAAACAGTACTGCCTACAGCTATGTGTACACCTATTCATTGTACATATCGCTGTCAATACTGTCAATTTTAAATGGTCCTATTTTGAGTATGTTGTTGTTTGTTGTAGTATTTTGCACTGTCGTTGTATTTTGCACTGTCTGGAGCCAGCACCTAAGCTTTTCACTCATCATAGCACACATGCTGCTGATGATGTGACAATAAAAGTGATTTGATTTGACACTGAAGCACACATGCAGACCTGACCAGCACTGATAACACAGCTAGTGCTGTTTTACATCTGTCGCTATGGTGATGCACAGCTGTCTGTAGCTCCGCCCTCTTCTGAAAGAGCACAATCTTATTTGAATTTAAAGCGACAGTCACCAAAACGCCGCAATTATGCTCAAAGCCTAAAAGGGTCCGTTTCAGAGAGTTAGAGAACATTATTAGTGTGGTAGTTTGAGCTGAAACCTCACCCACAAACTCTAGAGACATCAAAGACTTGTTTTTCATTTTGTAAAAAAGGCATAATAGGTCACCTTTAAGTGGAACTTGATTTGTGAAAATGTTCACAATTTTCTTTCATTCTATTTCATCTTTTTTATGCTCTGCCTCTTTTGTTTCTGGTATAATGATGTAATTTGCGGTTGCTCCACTGAAGCTAATTCAAAGCAAACACATCAATAACTTTATCTGTTTAATAAAGTGTGCAGATTTTAGGGTTTTGCTTCATTATTTGTGGGTTTGCTTCACTCTATGCAAATTCTCCTAACTCCTGCCCGCAGCTATACACGACCTTTGGAGCTACATTTCTTTCACAAAAAAGAAAGAAAAGATAAAATTCCTGAGGTACACTAGAATGTAAAAGTCAAGTTATGAGGAAAACGTGTGACACTGTTGCAGAAGACATTAGCTCTATATTATGTAGGATTTCTATATTACAGATTTAATAGGTTAACATGCCGGCTTTGCCCACGTTATTCCTCTATTATGTGTGTCTGTGTTACTCATCTGCCAAACGTTATGAGGGATTTGTTTTCCCTGATCAGTTTTAGGGCAGAATTGTGAGATAATGAAATAACCCAATACTGTAGTTTTCTACATCTATAGGGTTCACTGTAAAAACATCTCTGTTAAGAAACATTTAGCATATTTTGTGCTTCACAAGTGTTTTACGTTTATTTGTGGTTGTGAATTGGGATGTTGATCTCTGCTCTGTTCACTTCTGATGTTGAAAATTCAACTCTACAGTTTAACAAAGTGACTTTTATTGACATTTTAGTCCTTTGAAATAATATAATACATAAGAAAGAATATAGAAATTGTAATGGCGATCTAATTCTTCAAGTTCTTCATCATTTCCATAGGGGCTCGGCACAAAGGATTTGACGCGCAAAACCAAAAACTTGCAATGCAACAGTTTACTTTTTTGTTTGTCGAGAACAACAATAATCAAATACAAACAAAAGAACTATGTACACTTTATCAAGCTTCGAAATAAATATGGTTTTAGAACGGTCAAAAGACTGTCTGTCATCAAGCCCCTTCCTTCTTTCTGATCCTTTTTTCCTGATGCTTACGCATACATATGACGTATAGCATTACTGAACACATAAAACGTCATGCACATATTATAATATCACAAATAATAATATTAAATACTGTATCAAATAGCTCTAACTTTGTATCCCAATACAAATAATATAATATTATAGAAAAATATTACAAAAATAAAAAGACAAATCTCAAGTGCTCTTTATGGCTCTAACAGAAATAATTCAGTAAAATAACAGAAAATCTACTGGCGGTTTATTACAAGATTTCTGTAGAGTAATAGACAACACCGACCCAGACAATATAGTGCTTCAATCTATTACAAATGACAATAAAAGTCACCTTTTCAAACTTTCCAAGGTTAAAAGTTGTTGGGAGAAAGATTAAGGTCCCTTTCCCCCCACTGAACACAATAGTGAGTGGAGTGTTTGGTAGAGTGGACACCACATGTATCCCTTTTGCTACAGGCCTTCAAATTCAGTCCAATGTTTTGAGAACTATTGAAGTTATCACTCAATTGAGAAGCATCGATGGAGGCGCTGGAGCTGGAGCTGGAAGCGGTGGAGTCCCAGATTCGCTCGCTGGAGACGAAGCGAGAGGGCATCAGGGCTCTGCTCTTAACCCGTACTCGCTCGTCTGAGGTAAGTGTTCGATACAACGACAATCTCCCAGTTTCCTCAACCCCGTGTACTTCTCTGTCCAGGCCCAGCGCACCGAGGACGCGGTGCACCCAGGCGTCGTTCACGCCGACTCCCGGCTACCACGGCCCGTGGGTGCAACCGCGTAAGGTACTTACCAGGTCCCGGGGCAGAACGTCTCCTCCTCCGGTGTTCGAGATCCCCACGGAGAACCGCTTCGCCCCTCTCCGCCAGACGGGTCGCGATGTTGCCATCATTGGCGACTCAATCGTGCGCCACGTCCGCTCCACTTCCTCCAAAGGTAACAAAGTACGCACTTTCTGCTTCCCTGGTGCCTGAGTTAAGAATATTTCTGCACAGATACCTACTATCCTGAGCGCTGCCGAGAGCCTCGGTGCCGTCGTCCTCCACGTGGGGACGAACGACACCGGGCTCCGGCAGACGGAGATCCTGAAGAAGGACTTCAGGAGCCTGATTGAGACGGTTCGACGCACCTCGCCCGCCACGCAGATCATCGTTTCTGGACCGCTTCCTACCTACCGCCGAGGAAATGAAAGGTTCAGTAGACTTTTTGCTCTGAATGAATGGCTATTAACATGGTGTGAAGAACAGAAATTGCTCTTTGCCAATAACTGGAATCTTTTCTGGGAGCGTCCTAGGCTTTTCCGCGCTGATGGGCTGCACCCCAGTCGAGCTGGAGCTGAACTCCTGTCAGAAAACATCTCCAGAACACTTCGCTCTATCTGACTAGTAAGTAAAAATTCACAAAATTCGCAATTTAGCCATACAGACTCCTATTCCTCCCACATAAATATCAGTAATGCATACCTAGCTAACCCCATAGAGACTGTGTCTGTTCCTCGTATTATTAGATCAAGAAACAAACGTACTGTGTGCTCCAGAAATAATCTATTAAGAATTAAACCAGAAAAAACACTAAAAAGTGAAAATACAAATTTCATGAAGCTTGGTCTCCTAAACATCAGGTCACTAGCACCTAAAGCACTTATCATAAATGAAATAATAACAGATAACAATCTTAATGCACTCTGTCTCACTGAAACCTGGCTGAAACAAAATGACTATATTAGTTTAAATGAAGCAACTCCTCCAGGATTCTTATATAAGCATGAGGCTCGTCAAACTGGTCGTGGTGGTGGAGTCGCGTCAATCTTTAGTGATATTCTTAATGTTAATCAGAGAAACGGACTTATGTTTAGCTCCTTTGAAGTACTAGCACTTAATGTTGTCCTTCCAAACACTATGCAAAAACCTATGTTATCTCTCGCTCTAATCACCATATATAGACCCCCAGGACCCTATGTCAATTTTCTAAAAGAGTTTTCTGATTTTATCTCTGACTTACTAGTTAAAACTGATAAAATACTAATTGTAGGAGACTTTAACATCCACATAGATGACGCTAACGACACATTAGGGCTCGCGTTTACGGACTTGCTGGTCTCACTAGGAATAAAGCAAAATGTTATTGGTCCAACTCATCGCCTAAAGCATACACTAGATCTAATTCTGTCTTATGGAATTGAGGTCACTGATGTAGACATTATACCACAAAGTGATGATATTACAGACCACTACCTCTTACTATATAAGCTGTGTTTACCTGAAATTAGCAGATCCGCTCCGATATATCGCCCTAGTAGAACTATTGTTCCGTCCACTAAAAATGAATTTATAAATAACTTACCTGATCTTTCTCTACTTCGAAATGCACCCGCAAACGCAAATGACCTTGATGTAGTAACCAGCAGTATGGATGCCATCTTAGCACTTTAAATACTGTGGCACCCATCAAACTAAAAAAGGCTAGAGAGAATAAAACTACACCGTGGTATAATAGTCATACCCGCGCTCTCAAAACAGCAACCCGTGCCCTGGAACGTAAATGGAAAAAAACTAATTTAGAAGTCTTTCGAATTGCATACAAAGACAGTATGTCCAGCTATAGGAGGGCTTTAAAATCTGCCAGGGCTGAGCACCTCCACAAACTGATAGAAAATAATCAAAACAATCCTAGATTCTTATTTAACACCATTGCTAAATTAACAAATAATCGGTCATCTTTGGAACAAAACGTTCCACCGCAAATTAGTAGTGATGACTTCATGAATTTATTCAGTGATAAAATAGAAGGCTTTAGACAGAAAATAGGAGATATTAAACTTTCTGCACCGCCTTATACTTCAGATCCAGTAAACACGTCTCTGAATCTAAATAACCTACAGTGCTTTAAAATCATAGAACAGGAAGAGCTAGACAAAATTATAAATAGCTCTAAATCAGCTACGTGTATATTGGACCCAATTCCAACAAAGTTACTGAAAGAATTGCTACCTGTTATAGGAGAACCTCTTCTTAACATTATCAACTCTTCTTTATCTTTAGGCCATGTTCCAAATCCTTACAAGTTAGCTGTTATTAAACCTATTATTAAGAAACCACAACTGGAACCCAGCAACTTAGCTAATTATAGGCCTATTTCAAACCTTCCATTTATATCTAAAATACTAGAAAAAGTTGTTTCTGCTCAATTATGCTCCTTTCTACAGATGAACAATGTTTTTGAAGTGTTTCAGTCAGGTTTCAGAGCTCATCACAGTACAGAAACTGCATTAGTGAAAATAACCAACGATTTACTCTTAGCTGCTGACCAAGGGTGCATCTCGCTATTAGTTCTACCCGATCTTAGTGCGGCATTTGACACCATTGACCATGGTATCCTTATTAATCGCTTAAAGTCTACAGGTGTCCAGGGACATGCCCTACAATGGTTTAAGTCATACTTATCTGACCGTTACCAGTTTGTAAATATAAATGGACAGCCTTCACAAATCAGCCCAGTAAAATACGGGGTGCCTCAAGGATCAGTTTTAGGCCCTTTACTGTTTACAATATACATGCTACCCCTGGGAGACATTATTAGAAGACATGGGATCAGCTTTCACTGCTATGCAGATGATACTCAATTATATATTTCAACTAAACCTGACGAGACGTCTAATCTGTCCAAGCTAACTGAGTGTATTAAAGATGTTAAAGACTGGATGACCAACAATTATCTTCTCTTAAACTCAGACAAAACAGAATTATTACTTATTGGGCCAAAATCCTGTACACAGCAGATCTCACAACTCGACCTACAATTAGAGGGATACAAAGTTAGCGTTAGCTCTACTATAAAAGATCTGGGTGTCATATTAGACAGCAATTTAACTTTTAAAAATCATATATCCCATGTCACAAAAACTGCTTTCTTTCATCTGAGAAATATCGCTAAGTTACGAAGTATGCTATCCATCTCAGATGCAGAAAAGCTAGTCCATGCTTTTATGACTTCTAGGCTGGATTACTGTAATGCACTGTTTGCTGGCTGCCCAGCATCCTCTATTAACAAACTTCAATTAGTACAAAATGCAGCAGCCAGAGTTCTTACCAGGTCTAGAAAATTTGATCACATCACCCCAATTTTATCCTCCTTACACTGGCTGCCTGTTAAGTTTCGTATTGAATTTAAAATATTGCTTCTTACCTATAAAGCTTTAAATAATCTAGCTCCTGCTTATCTAACCAATCTTCTGTCTCGCTACAATCCAACTCGCTCTTTAAGGTCTCAAAACTCAGGGCTTCTGGTAGTACCTAGAATAGCAAAGTCGAGTAAAGGAGGTCGAGCCTTCTCATTTATAGCTCCTAAACTCTGGAATAGCCTTCCTGATAACGTCCGAGGCTCAGACACACTCTCCCAATTCAAAACTAGATTAAAGACCTATCTGTTCAGTAAAGCATACACTCAGTGCATCACTTAGGGGGCTTCCACACAGGTTATGCATCTTGCTGATATACACTGTGAACATCAGCTACGCTAATTATTTTCTTTATTCTCCATTTCCACCTGGGGATACTCTTCCGAGGCCCTCAGACTATGCAGAGTCACTGATTCGATCCAAGACCAACGACGAGATGATCCCAAGGTTTCCATATCCTGGACCTGGCCGAATCCTGAGCAACTACTGTGATGGTCATGGAAGAGTGGAAAACATGAGACTGATTCCTGTGACGCTCCAGAGACAGACGAGTCTTCGCTGAGGCCAGCTTCCAGCCTCCGCCACTGAGACTGCAGCTCTGCACAAGACGTTTGGCCAGCGGAGAAATTAAAATGGTCGTGCCCAACTGAGCCTGGTTTCTCTCAAGGTTTTTTTTCTTCACTTCCACCTTTAGTGAAGTTTTTTTTCCCTCTCCGCTGTCGCCACTGGCTTGCATGTTTCGGGATCTGTAGAGCTGCGCATCGTTGGATTTGCTCTTCAGTATTTGGACTCTCAGTAGTGATTATTAAACCACACTGAACTGAGCTAAACTGAACTGAACTTAAACACTACAAACTGAACTACACTGTTCCTATTTACTGTGACCTTTTATGTGAAGCTGCTTTGACACAATCTACATTGTATAAGCGCTATACAAATAAAGGGGAATTGAATTGAATTGAATTGAATATATTTTATTTTAGGAAACTTTCTTTTGGAGCAGTAAACATGTCAGGCTAAATAATTCCATTAAATCATTGACTTCTGCTGTCTTCATTAGTTTCAAAAACACAGATTTCTTTACAACTTAAAAAGGATCTTTGGATATTTTTCCCGTGATCATTTTTTAAATAAGCCACTGAAGTGTTCACCATAGCATGCTTAGATGTTGGTGCATAAGTGATTTGTTTTTCAAGGGTTTTCTCAATAGCTTTTGATGTGCATGGTCTTTTGCTGCTGGACACTGTTGCTTTAAAAGAAACTATAGCTCAGAAACAGTAACAGAGCATTTAAGCAGTTTTAAAACCGCAGTAAACCTTAAAACCTCTTACCTTTAGAGAAAACTTGTGACACTGTTGCTTAAGACATTAAGTACAGTAGGGTTGTCATTTATAGGGGCTGAGTTCTATACATTCCTTTACCTTCTGCTCGCGGCTATTCACAACCTTTTGAGCTGAATTATAAAACAAACAAAAAGAACAATATATATATATATATATAATACAAAATTTTAACTCAGTTTTATGTTTTTTTTATGTTTCTCTTGATTTTTCCTCTTTATTTTTTATTAATATTTTCCCTCAATATATTAGTTTGTGTGTAGTAATGCTTGTCCTGTGATCTTCAGTGTTTTTTGGTAGATTAGTTCGTCACACTTTATTTTGATGGTCTGTTTGATTTGTGAAAATGTTCACAATTGTCTTTCATTCCACTTCAGCTTTTTTATGCTCTGCCTCTTTTGTTTCTGGTATAATGATGTAATTTGCGGTTGCTCCACTGAAGCTAATTCAAAGCAAACACATCAATAACTTTATCTGTTTAATAAAGTGTGCAGATTTTAGGGCTTTGCTTCATTATTTGTGCGTTTGCTTCACTCTATGCAAATTCTCCTAACTCCTGCCCGCAGCTATACACGACCTTTGGAGCTACATTTCTTTCACAAAAAAGAAAGAAAAGATAAAATTCCTGAGGTACACTAGAATGTAAAAGTCAAGTTATGAGGAAAACGTGTGACACTGTTGCAGAAGACATTAGCTCTATATTATGTAGGATTTCTATATTACAGATTTAATAGGTTAACATGCCGGCTTTGCCCACGTTATTCCTCTATTATGTGTGTCTGTGTTACTCATCTGCCAAACGTTATGAGGGATTTGTTTTCCCTGATCAGTTTTAGGGCAGAATTGTGAGATAATGAAATAACCCAATACTGTAGTTTTCTACATCTATAGGGTTCACTGTAAAAACATCTCTGTTAAGAAACATTTAGCATATTTTGTGCTTCACAAGTGTTTTACGTTTATCTGTGGTTGTGAATTGCATTATGGGATGTTGATCTCTGCTCTGTTCACTTCTGATGTTGAAAATTCAACTCTACAGTTTAACAAAGTGACTTTTATTGACATTTTAGTCCTTTGAAACAATATAATACATAAGAAAGAATAAAGAAATAATTCAGTAAAATAACAGAAAATCTACTGGCGGTTTATTACAAGATTTTTGTAGAGTACACAAAAAAAATTTATTCAAATATGATTCCTTGGATTTACAAATTTTTTTTAGGTTAAGTGGTTGTAAACAATTTATTTGGGCTGAATTTAAACAAACAAATTAAGTTGAACTATTCTCAATTTAATTTGTTTGTTTAAATTCAACACAAATAAATTGTTTGCAACAGTTTTGCATTGAACACTTTTTTTCAGAGTAATAGACAACACCGACCCAGACAATATAGTGCTTCAATCTATTACAAATGACAATAGATGTCACCTTTTCAAACTTTCCAAGGTTAAAAGTTGTTGGGAGAAAGATTAAGGTCCCTTTCCCCCCGCTGAACACAATATATTTTATTTTAGGAAACTTTATTTTGGAGCAGTAAACATGTCAGGCTAAATAATTCCATTAAATCATTGACTTCTGCTGTCTTCATTAGTTCCAAAAACACAGATTTCTTTACAACTTAAAAAGGATCTTTGGATATTTTTCCCGTGATCATTTTTTAAATAAGCCACTGAAGTGTTCACCATAGCATGCTTAGATGTTGGTGCATAAGTGATTTGTTTTTCAAGGGTTTTCTGAATAGCTTTTGATGTGCATGGTCTTTTGCTGCTGGACACTGTTGCTTTAAAAGAAACTATAGCTCAGAAACAGTAACAGAGCATTTAAGCAGTTTTAAAACCGCAGTAAACCTTAAAACCTCTTACCTTTAGAGAAAACTTGCGACACCGTTGCTTAAGACATTAAGTACAGTAGGGTTGTCATTTATAGGGGTTGAGTTCTACACATTCCTTTACCTTCTGCTCGCGGCTATTCACAACCTTTTGAGCTGAATTATATAAAAATAGAAATGAAAAAAAATCCCCGTTTATTTTTTTCCCCAGTTTCTGTTTAACAGAGAGCAGATTTCTTCAACACATTTCTAATCATAATAGTTTAATAACTCATCTCTAATAACTGATTTATTTTCTCTTTGTCATGATGACAGTAAATAATATTAGACTAGATATTCTTCAAGACACTTCTATACAGCTTGAAGTGACATTTAAAGGCTTAATTAGGTTAATTGGGGTAAAATTAGGGTAATTAGGGAAGTTGTATAACGATGGTTTGTTCTGTAGACTATTGAAAAAATAAATAGCTTAAAGGGGCTAATAAAATTGACCTTAAAACTGTGTTTAAAAATCAAAACTGCTTTTATTCTAGCCGAAATAAAACAAATAAGACTTTCTCCAGAAGAAAAAATATCATCAGACATACTGTGAAAATTTCCTTGCTCTGTTAAACATCATTTGGGAAATATTTAAAAAAGAAATTCAACTGTATATTTATATATGTAATGAACAAAACCACTCTCTTTAAATGCACAGTCAAACAGGTTTTTTTTCTCCCTATATGTTATCACATGATTACAAATAGTTTGTGCTGTAAACAGGTTTTTCCTCCCTGTATGTTAATCACGTGGTTACAAATAGTTTGTGTGTTGTTAGATTGTGGTTTATTTAAAGTTGTAGATCTGGATTTTTCTTAATGCCACGTGTTCTTCACAAGAATATATATATCTGGTAGTTGTAGTTGCAGGTGGACGGTTGGAAAAGAATACTGGAAACAGACTATGTGAGTAGATCAACTTTTGCATTGTTGAAGATTAATCGATAAACACAGCTCATTTGTCTCAGAATATAAAATGACATGCATACTAAAAAAATGCATTGCAATTTAAGATAACTAATAACTTATTACAACTTTTTGGCTGAGATCTTATTTTGTGCTTTCTTATACATCAAAGCTTTAAAATCCAACTCTAAATGCATCTCTGTGAGTCAATTTTGTCAAGTATTATAATTTAGCCTGTTTCATTCACAACACTGTTCAGGAGCAAAATAGGTTACTTTAGTGGATTAAATATGTCACACTCTCTCCTTTACGTTGAAAAAACCTCTCCAAAACGTTTTTTTAAAAAAACTTTAAAAAAAGGTTTTAATAAGACATCTGCTCAGTTTGTATGAATATATTTTTGACAGATAAAGTATGATTATTTTGCTCATGTTTATGTCAGAGTGTAACACGTTGTGTGAGTTTGTATATGTGCATGTATGCATGTGTGTGTGTGTGTGTGTGTGTGTGTGTGTGTGTGTGTGTGTGTGAGAGAGAGAGAGAGGGAGAGAGAGAGAGAGAGAGAGAGAGCAGGTACTAATGAGCTGCAGAGCATTAGAGCAGAGCTCATTAATATTCATGACCATTCCAAATATGGTCAAAACTGAGCTTTTCTTTGGTTAATTCCTGTGGTAATTAATAAGCATATAAAACCATTTCTGGAGAATTTCTGAACTTACCTAAGCCACAGACCTACTGTGTCGATATCAGACAACAGTTTAACTTATTGAATCAATGCACTATATGGCAGCTTTAAAAATAGCTGTCTGATTGCTAACTAAATATGTAAAATAATATTCAGTCAACACTCTTTATAACTGTTGATTCCACTTCACATCTCTTGACATATTTTTTATTTTTATGATTATTAGAGAGAGATCTTGCAGTTGGAGGCATTACCAGTGTAAACTATGGCTAACAGCAAAGGTAAGAGACTTTTTTTATGAACTAATGTTTTCTTAACATTACAATTTCAACATGTTTGCATGATAGCTACAAACGTTATGTGCTAATTTGAAATGAATGTTAAGATTAAAATGTTAGGTGCTGAAAAACAACCCAGGATGTGTCGATAAACCTGCCTTTGAGTTTTCTTTTTTGACATGTTCATTTAAAATAATCAGGTTGAATGTACCTGAATGTTGAATGTGCCTCACAGAAATGGAATCAGAGGAAAGTTTTAGAAATGTCATGCCTTGAGTTATAGTCCAAATGTACAACAAAAGTGGATCATAAACAATAGTAGCAAATAAATTATCTAATCATTTAACAAATAAGTGTAAAAAAAAACAATAAACCAACAAACAAATAAAAACAAATAGAGGTAAAGAAAGAAAACAATAAGGAAACAAGAGACCATCTATAAGCCCTAATATTGATGACTAAATGGTCACAAAAACTAAAACGAATTATTGGAACAAAAAAAAACTCCATTTTAAGTTTTAACAATTTAATGTGTTCATTTACTTAGATTTATAACCCCGCAAAAAGGATTTGATCTATGTGCAGTTTCATAAACCAATCAACGTTTGTAAAATTAATGCAAAATGCAAGCTGGCATATGCATACAGAAATGCTTGCCTAAATTCTCATTTGATAATAAACGTCATGTGCCATTAAATGCATTTTCTTCATATTTTGTATAATATTCAATGCTCCCAGTGCATTTGCATATTCTGAAATTATGTGGTACTTTTACTTTTTAAACACACTGCCATTATTTTGATTGGAACTGTATAACACAGTAGCCTTTTAGATGTGATGTATTACTTAGACATTTTACCCGTAATTGAGTTTTTAATCTTCGCTAATATTTTGGTTTCAGAGCTCATGCTCAGTGATTCTGTGGGCTGTCCAGAGTTTATTCAGGATCTTCTTCCTTCTGCTGAGCAAACAGCTCTTCTCTATCATCTGTCGTATCTGTGTTTGGGTGGATTTCCTAGACTGGAGAGTCTGATCAGAGAAAGAGCTCTGGAGACTCAGATGCTGTTTGCATCGTCTGGGGCCGTTCTGCTGAAGGTATAGTACACAGTTCATCATTACATCAAAATCAACAATCAGAAGAGTCCAGTCCTGATTTAAAAGCTTTGTTTTGCACTGTATCATTTACAGTGGAAGTCAAAATTATTGGCCCTCCTGTAAAGTTTAATTATTTTAAAAATATTTCCCAAGTGCTGTTTAATGGAGAGAAGATTTTCTCAACGCATTTTAAACATAATAGTTTTAATAACTAGTTTCTAATTGCACAATTCCTTGTTGTTGCCATGATGACAATAAATAATATTGTCTACACATTTTTCAAGATAGTATTCAGTTTTAAGTGACATTTAAAGGCTTGACTGTAAAAAAAGTTGACTCAACTTTAACGCAACCGTGTTCAGGACATTTTTGATTTTACTCAATTTTAACCCAAGCACTGCCCTTGAGTCGATTTAAGTTGAGTAAACTCAAGAATGTGCTGAAGCTGGCTGCCTTAAAGTTTTAAGTTGACTTAACTTTTTGTTATAAATGTAGGTTAATTAGGCAAGTTAGGGTAATTAAGCAAGTCATTGTATAACAGTGGTTTGTTCTGGAGACAATCCAAAACTAATATTGCTTAAGGGAGCTAATAATATTGACCTTATTAATATCTATTATTAAAATGGTTTAAAACTATTAAAAGCTGCTTTTATTCTAGCTGAAATAAAACAAATAAGACTTTCTCCAGAAGAAAAAATATTAGAGGAAATACTGTAAAAATTCCTCTTAAACATTGTTTGGGAATTATTTATTTAAATTCATAGGAGGGCGAATGATTTTGATTTAAACCTTCAGCATAAACATTCGGCATAAACTGCAGACTATCAGATTTCTGTGTGTGTTAGCAACTGCTGGATCTACTATTATAATACTGTTGTGGTATTTTCAATGTTTTTACAGTAATGTCGTCAGTGTGATTTGGCATTTTGTACAATATTAAATGCATGACTGCTGTTTTCCTGCAGTGTGTCAGCACCAGTGATAACCTGGTGACGTACCTGTTCCCGATGCTGATGCATGCTGTTGAGAATAATGAACCCAGTGTGGCTGTGAAACACCTGGAGAAAGCCAGAAGCTGGATTCACGACATCATTAAAGACGAGGAAGACATGGTGTACAGGTATATGTATTATTTAAGCCAATTAAGAGCCAATTACAATTAGGAGTCATGAAAAATGCTGTGTTGCCGTCCTTCAGTGGAATCTGCACCATTGTTTTTGTTGAGTTATACAGAAGATACTGTGACTATATAGAGAATAGGGATGGAAATGCATTTAAAAATAAAATAGCAAATACCTAAATTTTACCTGTATCAAAATAAACTAAAAAATACAGCAGCCACAACAAGTATGAAAATAAAATACTGTATTTTGTATTTTAAAAATACTACAAAATGCTTTAACAAAGGAGCATTACATTTCTTCATAACCTTCAATCAATAGGCCTATTGGATCAATCCCTTCACTATTAAAGTGACTCAGTGAAGTAAACAGTGTTCGACAGCAACAGCGTCTCTCTGAGCAAGTTTAAGACAGCTTCTTTGCCAACTCATTCACCACTACTCCTCTACATGAGGAGGTATTCATAAACCTTTGTTTCTCTTTGATTTTACTATAAATTTTGCAGAAAGTCCTGTCTTGAAGATGATCTCTTTAATCATACACTCTCAGAAATAAAGGTACAGGAGCTGTCACTGGGACAGTACCTTTTCAAAAGGTACATATTTGTACCCAAAGAGTCCACAGTGGTACCTCAAAGGTACTTTTTAGGTACATTTGAGCACTAATATGCACCTTTGAGGTACCACTGTGGACTCTTTGGGTACAAATATGTATCTTTTAAAAAGGTACTGCCCCAGTGACAGCTCCTGTACCTTTATTTCTGAGAGTGTAGTAAAAACCATGTAATGCAGATAATCAGTTGGAACATAGCACTATATCTCTTCGTTGTGTTTCCATCCATTGTGTGGCCAGTGAAATTGACACCATCTCTTAACAGTCTTATATTTTAAAAGGATGACATATGATTCTTGCATGATATGCATTCTTTGGCTCTCGGCAAAGGCGGTCGCACTTTTTTTCTTCTCCCTCCCATATCTCTCCTAGCTAGCTCCTCTTGTCTTCGTCCTATTCTATCTCTGCGGCTCTCCGTGCCCTGCTATCCAAACGAATAAGGAATTATGGATTTGATCAACTGGTCTCTGAACACAATTGACACCATCTTCTCGACGAGAAGTTTGGGCTCGGGAGAGCCCACTTGTCCTGCGGGGACGTTTGCAGCTGGATACGTGATGGGAGAAGTGGCGTGTCGTGTGTCTGGCTGCTCTGTCTCTGGAGGACATTGAAGATATTTACCTATTCAGAACTTTGATAACAGGGTTTCTGCTGATGGGCTTATGCAGGGCCCTGGGATATCGACGATTGATGAAAGCGGTCAGTGCTGCTCAAAACCCCACCAGGCTGGCCGGCTTGATTGAAACGGTGATGGGCAGGCTCGCTAATAATCAGACTGCAATATTAGATCGGAAACTGGAAAACATCGGGGTGAAACTAGCGGCTTTTGCAACAAGATTTGGCCAGACCTGGAGACGAGTGACAGACATTAAATATCTGTGAAATTGGCAGATATTGACCAACAACTTCTCCCGGATAGCAAGGTAAGGAGACGCTCTGAAATTCCTGCTCCCTGTCAAGGACACCTGTTGGACTCTATAGGCTTACACACACACACACACACACAGCTACAGATAGACAATCCCTATCTATCCCCTCACCCCACGCCTTCGTGTGCTTTCACCCACTGGAGGGGGTAGGCGGGTCTGTGACCAGCGCTTTTTAGCTGCAGGACCGGAGGGCTGCCCACCCTCATCGGACTATATCCACATACCCTGTTCCCATCCCCTGTTGCGATGTTCTGTCTATGTCTATGTGTTCATGTGCTTGACTGCTGGGGCTTTTTTTTTCTCCATCTTCTCACACTGCCCTAATTCAAGAGCAAGGTGAGAGGGAGTTTTTTTTTGTCTCCCTTTCCTGAAATGTATCTTACTTCCTTTTTTTTAAATGCTACCTCCTGTGACCTGTCTTCCCCTGAAAATTGTCCAATTTCACTATAAGGAAGTGTATGTGACAAACAAAGGCCTGATTGATTGATATGAAGAGGTTATTTAATTTTTTTGCCATATTAAATATTATTAGAATTGTTCTTTTTTGTGCTATTGAAATCTTCAATACTTAAACATGATATCTGAAAAATCACGTACATTTGCAGTTGTACTCTTTAATGCACAACCTGCAGATAAACTACCAGCATTTGAAAAAATGACTCCGAGATGATTCCTTGTATTTTTTTTTATTAAGTGGTTGTAAACAACTTATTTGGGTTGAATTTAAACAAACAAATGAAGTATCAAAATTTATTTGTCTGTTATTTTCCTTATGTGTGTTGCATCATTTTCATCCATACTTCAAGCATTGACCACCTTTTCAATATTAGTCAATTTTCTGTTCTAATCTCAAGCCTCGGAAAAACTGAGAAAGCACCAATCAGAGGCCGCATTTTTATGAAGTCATCATGTAGACTTCTTACAAAGTATTTTAAAAATATAAAACACTAAAGTATTTGATACAAAATATTCACCAATTTTCATAAACCCTATCAAATACAAATTACAAAATACAATTTTGTATTTAAAATACGTATTTTAAGTACTTGTATCATAAACACTGGCCATCTCTGATCGTGAGGAGGTAATAATGTGACCAGGAAACATTAGCAAGTGAAGTATTGGAGTGCAGTATTGGACATGTCAATATTTTTCTCAGAAAACACATTTCTTAAAGGGCACATAGTTTACCTCTTTTTTATGATGTAATATTAATATTCTGGTTCTTCTGAGTGCCAGTTTAGGTTCAGTTTAAAACACAATTCAGATTTGTTTATTATAATGTGTTTAAAAGTGTCATGTTGGGGGCGTGTCCACAGTTCGCTGATTTAGGGGTGTGTTGCTTCACATGTAAATTAGTTTCGGCTTCCCGCCCAACGTAACAAGGGGGCGGAGCCATGAGCTCACCCGCTCTGCGTTTGCAATAGAGACAGGCAGACTGAGAGAAGGAGCAGGAGTGAGATGATCAGCAATCAGTTGTACATATATGACTCGGACACAGACCAGGCAGAGAGTACACAATCATTTGTGTCTTTGTACAGTTTTACAGCCAAATGTGTGCTAGTTTCAAGTGCCGAGCTTGTACACAAAAACTATTAACCACGCACACTGAATTAACTTTGACTGAGGCACCGGATGCGCCGCTCAAAGCTGCGACACGGCACACCAGACACTCTGTGTAGCGCGGCAGATCCATGAAGTGTCCCGAATCGTCACGCCGTGGTGTGTACCCTGATAGAAACCTATGTTTAGAATTTAAACGCATGGCACAGCGTCAGGTACAGCAGCGCCTTGTTTAGATCACAGGGAGCTTCTGGGATCGCGAGAAATGCAAACGGCTGAAGTATAAGGTAGACTCAATGAGAAGTACACATGTTTACAAACCTACCTAAAGATACAACCAATAATTCCGATTAGAGCGATAATGTGGAGAATATTGATCTTGTGTTGAGCCCAATGAGCCTTGCATCTAAAAATAGAGTTAGCGTGTTCCTTTAGTGATATCGCTTCGACTCACGCTGAAAATGGCGGATGTGAATCAACAAACTGAGGATATGATGACGCGCCTGTCAATCAATATTGGTGGGCGGGGGGACCGCTCTCCTACGCAAAGTTGTGGTCGGTTTGAAAACCGCTCCAATTGGTCCACCGTTTTTATGTTGTTAAATTGAAAAAAAAGCACTGGGTGTGTTTATATCACCCCAATATGATGCTCTATACACCATACATGCACATATGTCTGTCCAAACAGCTTGAAAAGTAGATTTTTCACCATAGGTGCCCTTTAAGGTGTTGTTGACTTTAAATGTGTTTGATGTCTGCAACAACCAAAGTTTAAATTGTTTGGGTTTACTTTTTAACTAAAATCTGGTACAATTTCATGTCAGCAGCATAAAATGTATGCACCATGAAAATCATGACGTTTTCAATTCTTATTTCACCAGCTTGTTCATTATGATATTTGCTGCACATTTAGGTATGATAAGCACAACACTGATGTCGCCAAATTAACCAATGAAATCATCATCGTGAAGTACCAAACTGAGAAAAAACAACAGCAGCAAACCGGTGAGATGGAGGCCCTTCAGAAAACTGTGGAAAATGTAAATAAAAAAATACCAAATATAAAAATTGAAAGCGGCGAGATGCTTCATTTTGTCCTTGTTTTAAATAATTGAAGTTAGAATGATTAGCCTGTAAAACTTTTAGCCTCTAACACCTTCTATTATTTTCTTTCTTGTATTGAAAATAGCCATTTTGACTTTTCCTACAACAAATTTTAAACAGAGAGAGGAAGAGAAAGAAAAAACACTTCAACTTTGCATATTTGATGTGGTATCACAGGTCAGCTGCCCAATGTAATTCACCTGGATGAGGTCCTGAAGTGCCTGTCCAGAATCCAGATGATCCTGATCCAGCTCAAGAGGTTCTTGGAGAAGGTTGGCACTCTTCTGGACACCCTGAAGGACAAGACAATCGCTGGGGAAGACTATATTGAATTCCTGGAGGACAGTAAGGAGGACATCCTTGAGTCTGTGAATGGAGCCAAACAGGTAAATGGTGATAACTGCTGATCCAAAGTGGGTGTTGGGACGCCATGGACAATAAAGGGGGATTTCCAAAAATCATATTCACTTTATTAAACTGTTAGAATTATCATATATTATCTTTAGTAACTATTAAAAATAGTAGTTAATAGTTACATTAAAAAACAACATGCAAATAAAAAGCCATCAGCATTTGCATTTTTTGCAGTCCCTGGGGTGATTACGTTATATTACAGACACAGCACTGGGTTAAACTTTCTGACACCTTTACAGCACTCACGTACATTAAAAGTAAATACAAGCCACAAGCATGGAGGATGGTCTCCGAGTGGCGTTTTTTTAAAAGTAAATGATGAATAGACTTGGGTCTCTTGGTATGTGTGGTATGCCACACTGGAAAAAACTTACATTGCAATATTTAGTAACACTTTACTTGAAGAGGTGTTCATAAGCTTTTATAATCATTTGTGAATGAGATTTTATGCATGCTTATAACAACTGTTATGAAGTGTAATTCACTCAGATTTGATGTTTTGTTATGACATAAATACATCAACAACCTGTTTATGTCTTCATTATGACAACGTGACGTTACCAAGACAACAAAACTTGTCATAAATCAGTCATAAACATAATTTTATTTCATTTTCAATGGAGTAAGCTAAATAATTTTGTGTTTGCTTTATAATAAAACTATTTGGCTTACATCACTGACAGATTATTTTTGCTTGTTCTAAGGAAAAACTCACCTAATATTGACTTATTATTTTTGAAAACAAGACAATATTTTTACTTATCTAGAAAATGTTTCTTAGTTTAAGAATTTTTAGATATTTGGACTAGAAACAAGACAAAAAAACCCTAATTAAAAAAATTAGGCTTTTTTAAAGTGTAAAACGTTTAAATCCTGTGGGGAAAAACACTTCTTTTCCCATCTAAATGATATAACATCTTTGTTGTCTGCTTAACAGTTAGCTGTTGTTGTCGTTGTTGTTTTTTATCCCATTAAAAAACAAAAACATCAACATATTACTGTTAGGCAGACAACAAAGATGTAATAACATTATATATACCTATGTTTTACTTGCATTAAAATTGTTCAAATGTTTAATTATAAAGGATCTGTTTACTTCAAAGATAAATGTTCTTTTAGGTCAATTTGTACTGACAAGAATTTTAGTCCCTTATCTGAGTCTGCCATCTAGTGGCAGATACTGGTTACAACATTAAATCTAATATACAGTTTATATTAAAATATTTATAATGTAGTTTATAGTCCGTGTGCAGAGAACTTGTAAAGCTGTCTGACCTGTGATGTGATGTGTACAGGTCTGGACACAGTTCAGCCTCAGCTGCATGAAGGCCAACGGCATCTTCAGTGTTCAGGCAAACGATGCCTACAAGTTCTTCGAGGTCAGTCCTTCATCTCTGTCCAAAGAAGACTGGGAGAAAGAGTACAACCACGTCAAGGACAAGCTGGAGAACATTAAACCGAATGATCGAGGTCAAAAGGTCATCACACACTGAGAGCTGAAGGTGATTTACCTGGGAAGATCAAGAGCTTCTGGATCGTCATGTTCACTTTGATCTCTGTCGGAAACTGAATTCTATTCGAAAAGTTGCTACACTTGAATTTACGTCATGACCGCTAGGAAAGTGTGTTCTAATTAGAATCTGAGTAGTGTGAATGGAAGTCTAAGTAGTCTACTGCACTGTGAAATATTTTATTAAAACACTGCAAAACTGCAAAACACTGGTGAATATTGTTCTTCTGGAATGTGATTTCTGTATGCATGAGGTGATCTGCTGAAATAAAACTACACTGTAAACAACTCCTGGTTGTCTTAAATTTTAAGCTGAATCAAATGAACCGTATGAGTCCATTAAACTTATATTGTGCTAAACTGACTTAAATCAGCTTGTGTAACTTATAAAATTAAGTTAGAACATGATTAACTTAGTTTAATAAGTTACAATGAACTAAAACATCTGCTGTCATCACTAATTGGTCATAGAAGTTTTTACAGTGCAGTCAATACAAGACTGTCTTCTGTTAAATGTCTTGCATATGTTTCACACAGCGGATGCCCTTCCAGCTGCAACCCAGTACTGGGAAACACCCATACACACTCAAACACTATGGCCAATTTAGTTCATCAATTCCTCTATAGCGCATGTGTTTGGACTGTGGGGGAAACCGGAGCACCCGGAGGAAACCCACGCCAACACGGGGAGAACATGCTAACTCCACACAGAAATGCCAACTGACCCAGATGGGACATTTACATACTGTATTTAATATAGACGTCTTATATATAAATTATTAACAGGTTGACCTATGATTCTTCTTCCTACAGTGAAACATTAACCTTTATAAAGGACAATAAAGTTGAAAGTCTTTATTGTGTGATATTAACATTAGACACAAAGCCAAACATCAAGATCTTCCAGTATTAAAATCAAAGATCAGAGATAGAGCTGACAAACAGAACAACAACATCAACTCACTGTAGAGAATGCTAACATTGAACTGTCAATGGAAATGTGTTATGTTTTATAAAGCTCTGTTGTTAAACATTTAGACAAAACTATAATTATTAATCAAACAGACATTATTGACTCTTGCTCTGTAGACCATTTCAATGTGGTCATGTCATTGGCCCATGAAAAGCTCCTGCTTGTTGTCAAACTATTTTGCCATAGGATTATTTATTAATACTTGGAGTTTTTTGGATTCTTGAAAGCTATAGAAATTAAAAATGTAAGGCAGGGATTACGTTAGGACCATTGTTATTGTTTACATCCCTCAACAGCTCATACAATTTAAAGTGATGCACAGATTACACTATACCAAAGCCAAACTTATCCACGAACAAATCCATGACACCTCCGAGTTTTGTTTTAAATGGTTAGCTGAAATGGTTTCTGCCCTTAAGCTGGAAAGGTTACACTTCTCTAGATTTGGCAAACAGAAGATGTATGACAAAATATGGGGCCCCTTCCTTAGATGTATAGGTTAATAATGTCTCTGTAATGCTGTTTTTTGTAATATTTTTTCTCCTTCCGGTTTACATGTCATTCTATTTAGTTTCTTACTCCATTAGTCTGCCTGAGATTTTGTTTTGGGGCTGTATAATTGCTGTATTGTTTGCTAGATGTTCTAGTTGGTATCAGGTAATAACACCGAGATAATTTTGTTAACATATATACATGATGTACACTATTGGATGTTATGTTTTCATAAAAACTTCTATAAATACAGTAAAAAAACAAATTAGACAAAATAATAATAATAAAAAAACAGGACATTCTTTATTATTGGTGGTAAAATTACTGCAAGAGTTCACACTGAGCTGATGATTGATTATAAAGCGTGTTTGGCGTGCTGTCCCGGGAGAGAGCCCTGAGCTCATCAGATCCTCGAGCCCGGGGCTCCCTCCCGTTGCAGGGCGAGGGGAGTTTGAGCTGAGGTAGATCTGGAGGTACTACCTGCTGTAGTAGCTAATGAACAGATAGCGATTGCTCTTAGGAGATAACTACTTACTAGGAGCATGTCTATGGTGCTGATTTGCATTAGTCAATTGACTTACAGTAAGTTGCAACAGTGGGAGGAAACTGGGGAACCTGGGGGAAACCCAGGTGAATACGGGGAGAACGTGCAAAGTCTGCACAGAAACATCGGCTGGCATGGTAAGGAGTAGAACCAGTGACGTTCTTGCTGTGAGGCAACAGTGCTAACCACTGGGCCACCGTGCCACCCATCTAGGAAAAGAGGAGGGGGGGTGGAGGGGGCATTCTTCAAAACTAAGATGGCTGTGATATGAACTGAGGTTATTTATAGTGGCTTAGGAATCGTCTGATTGGTGAATCATAAATTGAATAATATGGGACCAGCCGCAAAAAATCATAAGCACGTGATCCTCTCGACATTTGCTTATAAATAAACTTGACATCTTTTAACAGGGAAAACCATCAACACCAATCAAGAATGCATTATTATCTGCTATCATGGCTTTGCAATCAAAAAATGCGATTATAATGGAGGTCAATGCAGCAAAAACAGCAGCAACATCACCAAAGGGGAGTCAGTCTACCCAGAGTTTATTGTTGAGTTTTTCAATATTTTTTAAATAAAATTTTTCGTCAAAATAAGATTTGTCAGAAAAAATCATCACATTTGCTAAATCAGAAAGAAAGTTGTGGCTAAATTAAGACTCAAAAATCAGCCCAGAGTGGATGAAAATGACCCAACAGCACACAAATGGTAATGATAAAAAATGTATACACATTAATTTGAGAGGACAGTGGCAGTATACAGTGATTTATACCACAGGTGTGCTGAGTACTTGATTCTGATTGGCTAATGATCACTCTAAAATGTTTGGTTATTGTCAGATAAACGCACAGATAAATTAGTTCCAGCAGGTTTTGAGCGCATTACAGCTCCATATCACTCCACTGAATTATTTGAGTTATTTGACTTGCTTTCAAAGTTAAAGCTCAAATATAATGACTTATTTTTTTTTAAGTAGTGCATTACTTTACTCACTACTAAGAAAAGTCATATAATAATGTAGCTGGTGTTATTTGTAATGTGTTTCGCCCAACACTGTTTATTTCACTCAGTAATGGCGCCGGTGGGTGAATCCACAGTGTTGATGTTACTCAGCTTCTCCATGATTGAGTTGCGCTGTTTCTGCCATTCCGCTGGTGAAAGTGAAGACGGATCGATCTGCAGGAATTTATAAGCATCTCTAGACTGAATGCTGAAGATTCCCTGAGCTCTCAGACAGCAGGAGCCGAATCTCTGCCAATACTGAAAGAGTAAAACACACACCATTACACTGTAAAACCCAAAAAGTTAAGGTAACTCAAACCGTTTGAGGAAACCGATTGCAACAAACCATTTGAGTTAAAAACTAATCCTAATGAGTACTGTGAACTTACTCCATCCATTTGAGTACAGTAAAACCCAATAAATGAAGAGAACTCAAACCAACTGAGTACTGTAAAACCCAATAAGTTAAGGTAACTCAAACCGTTTGAGGAAACTGATTGCTACAAACAATTTGAGTTAAAAGAACTAATCTATACGAGTACTGTGTGAATACTGTGTATTTATTGAACTTATTACCTTCAACAATGAGTTCAAAACTCTTTTCAAATGAGTAGAGTTAACTTTCAGTCAATTTTGAGTTAGCTTCACTCATTCCAGTTGATTAAGTTGATCAGTTGGTTAACTTTTTCCTGTAGTTTTATTTTTATATAAATATTAAAATCTATACACTATATATAATATATGTCGACATATCGTCACCTTAGAGTTACATGGTTCTATCTGACATTTTTGTCCAAATTTAGTTATTCACATATTCCTATTAAATGACAACTTATTTACATTATGGGATTTTTTTAATAAGTTATTTACATTTTAAGACTTTTTATTTAACAAAAAAGGTTTGTTCTACAAAGTCGAACTCTAGCTTGGTTCTATAAGGCAGTGTTTTCCAACCCTGCTCCTGAAGGCACACCAACAGTACACATTTTCAATCTTTCCCTAATCAAACACACCTGAATCAATGTACTGTTGGTGTGCCTCCAGGAACAGGGTTGGGAAATACTGCTATAAGGTTCTTTCTGTGAGCCAATCAGCATTTCAAATGGACGCACAAAGACCAATCAAGATCAGCTTTCTTTGTCAATCCGTCAGACTGCTTTATTGACAGCAGGAAAGACCAGAAAGAAATGTAAAATCAGAGTGGACTAAATAATGCCGCACAACATTGAGAAGAATCCTGAAGGTGAAAAGATGTGTGCAAATGTGAAGATTTCAAAGCATTTGCATTGTTGAAACAGAAATAGTTATTAAACAAATGTAATATATTAAATGTGAAATGTTTTTATTTGTGTGTATATATAGTCAGTGAAACACTTTTCAGTGTTTATAAACTCATTTGCTCATCGTCTGTTTCTTTTAAAATCTTTAAATTTGATATTAAGCCTTGAAGGGCAAAAAATGAATTTAACTCATGGGGCATATAATTCAATAAATATAATTTAATAGTTCATACAAAGCACAAAATTCGATAAATATTACCATATTAATTACATACAATTAACAGCTGCACTGGAAAAAAATAATAGCACAGCCTAAAAATATATCATAAAACATTTAATATGTAGAAAGTGAAAATGTAACTTTCTCAAGCATCAGCATGTTGTTACAACACCAATCTTTCTTTTTTTGATTGCATTTCTTGTGTAATGCTTCAATGAATGATCTGCCAGACAGAAGCTTATAACTCCAAGTGGAAAATGACTTTTCAGAATGAGAAGCTTCTCTCTGCATTGACCCTGTTTTTTTTTACCTCAATTTGCAAATTTAAGGGAATTTTAAACCCATTCAAATGGGTTTTAAATTTTAATAATTTATATTTAGAGTTTATTTAGGGTCTCTATCATGTTAATGTATGAAAGAGAACTGTTACACACATGTTGTTTGCTATATGGATATCAAAAACTTTACAGGTCAATATCTCAAAATCATTCAGAACACAGAGAGAACCTTATAATTCCCAGGTGACGATATATAAACCCACCACATGGCTATAGTCACCCTCAATGCTGTTAGTTTTGCTTTTTCATTCATTCTTTTTCTTTTCGGCTTAGTCCCTTTATTAATCTGGGGTCGCCACAGTGGAATGAACCACCAACTATTCCAGCATATGTTTTACACAGCGGAAGCCCTTCCAGCTGCAACCCAACACTGAGAAACACCCATACACTCTCACTCACACACAATAAAAACAATTTAGCTTTGCCAATCCCCCTATAGCGCATGTGTTTGGACTGTGGGGGAAACCGGAGCACCCGGAGGAAACCCACGCCAACACGGGGAGAACATGCAAACTCCACACAGAAACACCAACTGACCCAACCTGGACTCAAACCAGCGACCTTCTTTCTGTGAGGCAATTGTGCTACCCACTGCGCCACCGTGACGCCCTGAATTTTGAATTTACATCTTGATACCTGACTTTATACAGAAACGTCAAGATCTGTGTGAAAGCAGATGAAACTGACCCTAACATCATCTATATGACAAAATGTTTCATATCCCAGAAGTGCTCAGTATCACATTAAGTCACCTGTCCAGCAGCTTCAACAGACTCCAGAAGCTCCTCCTTCATGTCCTCCAGGTCATCAATCAGATCTTCATTAACGAAGGTCTTCTTCTTCAGCGAGTCCAGCGTCGTGCCCACTTTCTCCCAGAACTTTTTCAGCTGAATCAGAATCCCCATGATTCGAGAGAGACACTGCTGGACATCGTTCAGGTGCACAGGACTGGGAATGACACCTGGACACACATATAACACATACAAGCATAGTAAGACTCAAGATGTAATGACCACACTGCTCTTCTTGCTCAGAGATTTAGTCTTGTTTCTAGTCCAAACATCTCAAAATTCTTAAATCAAGAAGCTTTTTCTAGACAAGCACAAAATATCGTCTTGTTTTCAGAAATAATGAGTCAAAATGAAGAGAATTCTTAATTAAACAAACAAAATAGTTGTCAACACTTTAAAATAATGGGTCATTTGAGTTAATGCATTTAGTATTGTGGGAATATAAATTTATATTCCAAATTAATGCAAAGTGTCAGTTTCACATCAAGGCTGTGTAACTTGTTTTCTCTTTTCGGTCAACTGGTCAGGCGGTTTCTGTCTCCAGAACATAATTTGCGGGTCATGCTTTCATGCTACAGAAACCATTTTGTTGATTAACTTGTGGTCAGTTGCTGGGCCGGTTTCTAACACCTATATGCTGGTTATCATGCTGAATCCAATACTGAATTTGCATGCTTTGTTCAGCCATCTCCCCTCCTCCTAAGACAATATAGACAGGACATCTTTGTCTTAATTCAGACTTGTGATAAAACTCGCAGACTGCAGACCTCCAATAGGCTCTGCAGACACATGGACTTTTTGAAGACGCTGTATGACTGCAGATTAACCAACACGTCTCAATAAAGGAATTCTGCTTGTTTTGAGTCTCCTGGACTGGGTTCTCTCTTCTATATTCACTCATTTATTTTTTTACAACAGTATCATGAACAAAAACAATGAGTAATACATTTGTTACTGTATTTATTCAACCTTGCTAACCTTAGTTATTGTTATTTATGTTAAATATAGTTAGTTCATGTTACCTCACAGTGCATTAACTAAAGTTAACAAGCACAACTTTGGATTTTAATAATGTTGAACAAGGATTAACAAATGCTTTATAAGATTATTCAGACTTAAATACACTAACTAATGGACCATTGTTCCAAAGTGTTACTAAATAATCTGCCAATGGGGTAAGCAAATTATTGCATTTCTCTGTGATGTGATTATTGCATACATGCCATTGTAACCACAACTTCTGGATATATTGTGCAGCCCTAATTGTAAGGATGCAAGTAATTCAGATTTATTTTTATAGCACATTAAACATAGCAGAGCTATAATTATCTATAATTAAACTGCTAAAGAGAACATATATATTGCTCACGGTTTGGTTCATATCGTGGTTTTAGGGTTATAGTTGTGGTATGGTTTGGTATGTGATGTTAAATAAAAAAAAAACAGGACACTGTCAAATAAAAACACCAAAAAAATTGTAAAAAACGAATCTGTAAAATGACTTTTACAGTAAAAAATGACAGCTAAAGGGTTAAAACTGCCACTACACATACACTACAGCCAATTTAGTTGATCAATTCCTCTATAACGCATGTGTTTGGACTGTGGGGGAAACCGGAGCACCCGGAGGAAACCCACGTCAACATGGAGAGAACATGCCAACTCCACACAGAAATGCCAGCTGAGACTCGAACCAGCCACCTTCTTGCTGTGATGCCACAGTGGGACACCACTGAAACACTGTGCCACCATGGCGAGCTCTCATTATCTTTGAAGATATCTGAAAGTCTCCTGGTCTATCTCTTCATTTATTCATTCATTTTCTTTTCAGCTTAGTCCCTTTATTAATCTGGGGTCGCCACAGCGGAATGAACCGCCAACTTATCCAGCATTTGTTTTATGCAGCGGATGCCCTTCCAGCTGCAACCCATCTCTGGGAAACATTCATACACACTCATTCACACTCATACATTAGCTTACCCAATTCGACTGTACTGCATGTAGACAGAAATGCCAACTGATCCAGCCGAGGCTCGAACCAGCGACCATCTTGCTGTGAGGCGATTGTGCTACCCACTGCACCACCATGCTGCCCTATCTCTTCTTTAATTCACAACAATACAAAAAAGTCCATACGAACATTTCGGACATCAGTGTGTGAAGACCTAAAGACTCACCCAGCTGTATTTTGGAGCTGGCCAGTTTGAGCTGCAGGTCGGTGAGCCGGACGTTAACATCCCACTCTTTTCTCTGCAGGCTGCTTTTATCAGAGTTCAGTCCGGAGATTTGGCTTTTCAGAGAATGAGTTTTAGCTTCTTCAGCAGGGGCCATTTTAGAGTCCTGAATCACTGCATAAAAGGGCACCAGGGCCCTCAGGATCCCGTGACGCCTCCTGCTGCACTTCTCAATGTGCTCCTGCAGCTCTGCGTTTACGCTGTCAATCCTGTTCTGGGTGCTCTCCATATGTCTGGAGACTTCTTTCAGCTCGTCTTGAAGATTCTTGACGGCCTCCTCCAGACTCTTCATCTCCTCTGAGTGTTTCTGCAGCTTTTCTTCAGTCTCCTTCTTCTCCTGAAACACATCGCTGGTGCACGACGCCACACTGCGGTTTTGCTCATCGTACCTGAGATATACAGTAGACTTTAAAGTTCAATGCTATTTGCACAGTAGTTTTTACAATAATTAATTATTGTTGTTATAATAATTATTATAATTAGCTTCACAAAGCTTCACATTATCACTTTACAATCAAATTCACAAAGGTTATTAGTTACCGTAACTTTATTAGTCACTAATAACTTTATCAAATCAACTAGTCACTGATATCTTATTATAAGATAAAGTTAAAGTTATTATATTTAAACATAGTTAACCAGCAGTTCTATAGTATAGTTCAGCGCATCCAGAAAGTATTGATAGCACTTGACTTTGTCCACATTTGTTTATGCTTCAGCCTTATTCCAAACTGGAATAAATTGATTGATTTCCTCAACATTCTACACACAATCTCCCATAATGACAATGTGAAGAGTTTTTGAAATTGATGCAAATCTATCAAAAATAAAAAAGCTGAAGAATCACCTGTACATCAGTATTCACAGCCTTTGCTCAATACTTTGTTGATGCCCCTTTGGCAGCGGTTACAGCCTCAAGTCTTCATGAATATGATGCCACAAGCTTGGCACACCTGTCTTTGGGGATTTTGGCCCATTCCTCTTTGCAGAACCTCTCAAGCTCTATCAGGTTGGATGGGAAGCGACGGTGTACGGCCATTTTTAGATCTCTCCAGAGATGTTCAGTAGGATTTAGGTCTGGGCTCTGGCTGGGCCACTCAAGGACATTCACCGAGTTGTTGTGAAGCCACTCTATTGATATTTTAGCGGTGTGCTTTGGGTCATTGTCCTGCTGGAAGATGAACCGTCGCCCCAGTTTGAGGTCAAGAGCACTCTGAAGCAGGTCTTTATTCAGGATGTCTCTGTACATCGCTGCATTCATCTTTCCCTCTATCCTGACTAATCTTCCAGTTCCTGCTGCTGAAGAACATCCCCACAGCATGATGCTGCCACCACCATGCTTCACTGTAGGGATGCTATTAGCCTGGTGATGAGCCTGCTTTTCTCCAAACGTAACGCCTGGCGTTCACTCCAAAGAGTTCAGTTTGAGTCTCATCAGAGCAGAGAGTTTAGTTTCTGATGGTCTGAGAGTCCTTTAGATGACTTTTGGCAAATTCAGAAACAGGGAGTGGCTTCAGTCTGGCCACTCTACCGTACAGACCTAATTGGTGGATTGCTGCACAGATGGTTGTCCTTCTGTAAGGTTCTCCTCTCTCCACAGAAGAACGCTGGAGCTCAGACAGAGTGACCATCGGGTTATTGATCACCTCCCTGACTAAGGCCCTTCTCCCCCGATCACTCAGATTAGATGGGCGGCCAGCTCTAGGAAGAGTCCTGGTGGTTAAACATCTTCCACTTATGGATGATGGAGGCCGCTGTGTTCAATGAAACTTTCAGAGCAGCAGAAATATTTCTGTAACCTTTCCCAGCCTTGTGCCTAAAGACAATCCTGTCTCGGAGGTCTACAGACAATTCCTTTGTCTTCATGCTTGGTTTTTGCTTTGACATGCACTGTCAACCCTGGGACCTTATATAGACAGGTGTATGCCTGTTCAGATCATGTCCAATAAGCTGAATTGACCATGGGTGAACTCCAATGAAGCTGCTGAAACATCTCAGGAATGATCAGTGGAAACAGAATGCTGAGCTCAATTTAGAGCTTCACGCCAAAGCCTGTGAATACTGATGTACATCTGATTTTACTGCTTGTTGATTTTTAATAAATTTGCATCAATTTCAAAAACTCTTCACATTGTCATTATGGGGGATTGTGTGTAGAATGTTGAGGAAATACTGCAACATAAACAAATGTGGAAAAAGTGAAGCACTATCAATACTTTCTAGATACACTGTAGAATAGTGCACAAGTATGTGATGTTTTCACCTCTTCACCATGTCCTCCACGGCTCTAATAATGTCATCAATCCAGCTTTTAGCTTTCTCCAGGTATTTCACAGCCAGAACAGGTTTATTCTTCTCTACAGCTTTCATCAGCATCGGGAACAGAGATGTGACCAGGTTACTGCTGGTGCCCACACACTACAATAAAGACGAAAACAATTATCTGCAACTTTCTGATCACACAACTGTTTTATTTTACTTGTGAGATCACATCTTGCATTTATGACTTTTCTAGACTTTGGATCCTGAGTTTATAGCTTGCATTTATGACTTTTTTACCCATTTAATTCTGAATTTACATCTTGCAATTGTCATGTTCCTGCTTTTTATGATTTGAATCATTATTTATTGAATTCTGTTTATATTGAGCAATTCTGACCTTTTTCCCTTTTGAATTCTGAGCTTATATCTTGCTTTTTAAATGAATTTCTGGGCTTATATTTTGAAATACAGTATGCAGTTCTAACCTTTTCTTGAGGATTTTAAGTTCACATCTCACTATTACGCTTGTTATCTCACAATTTATGTGAGATTTCTATGGAACCGGTAAAATTGTGGCGGGATATTAAACATTGAAAGTATTTGTAATATATAAAACAGTAGAATATGACTGAATTCAGGCTCACCTTCAGCAGAACGGCCTCAGAAGATCCAAACAACATCTGAGTCTCCAGAGCTCTTTCTCTGATCAGACGCTCCAGTTTAGGAAATCCACCCAAACACAGATACGACAGGTGATAGAGAAGAGCTGTTCGCTCCGCAGATGGAAGAAGATCCTGAATAAACTCTGGACTCCATGAGCAATCCCTGACCGCAAGCTCTGAGACACAGAAACACACATGCAAAACAAGAGCCAGGGGGATTACTGAATACAAATTACATCACAAAATTTGTAGTCGGTAATAGGATCTTTTGGATTCCTCATTTATGGTAATGTAATCTGAGTACTTCTGGATTACATTTAGATTACTTTTTGTGCTAACCTTTATTTAATGTTATATATAATAAAGCAGAACTAAAAGGATAAACAGTAAAAACAATTAAAATGAGGTAAGTAAAATTAGGAGAATCAGTGAATCATGAACAACTTTCTGTCCTTTCTAATTTTTTGTAATCCATAAAAAGTAACTGTAGTCTGATTACATGTATTATAAAAGTACTTTAATTACAAGAACTTAATTTTTGAAATCTGATATGTGTATATAATCCATTACTATCCTACTTGGGGGTTAACTATGAAATGTAATGAATTACACATAACAAAGTACATTACAAATCTGTAGTCAGTATAATCTCTTAGATTACACATTCATGAATGTAATCGGACTACTTCTGGATTACATTTAGATTACTTTTGTGCTCACCCTATTTGATATCACATAAACTGAAGCAGATAACAAAATAAATATATATATATATATATATATATATATATATATATATATATATATATATATATATATATATATATATATATATAAAAGAGTAAAATGAGGACAATCAATGAATTGTGAATAACTCACTGCCATTTTGTAAATAATATGTAATCATGTAATCCATGAAAATACTTTAATTATAAGTACAGACTTTTTTAAAAATCTGATTACGTAAATATAATCTATTACCTCCCTACTATTACTGGATGGATTACGTTGAAATGTTATCAGTTACTGATTACAAATTACATGAAAAAATCTGTAGTCAGTAATACTGTATAATATTTTGCATTGCACATTTATGAATGCAATCAGACTACTTCTGGATTAACTAAACTTTATTTAATGTTATATATATTGATGCAGGACAAAAAGATAAATGTTAATAAAAATGTCAAATTAGGCATTGTGTAAATAATATGTAATTATGTAATCCATAAAAAGTAACTGTAATCTGATTACAAGTATTTTTAAAAGTAGTTAACTTACAAGTATTTAATATTTGGAATCTGATTATGTAAATATAATCTACACTACAACTATTTTTGAAATGTATCCAGTTACTGATTACAAATTACATGACAAATCTGTAGTCAGTAATATAATATTTTGGATTACACATTAATGAATGCATTCGGAATACGTCTGGATTACATTTAGATTACTTTTGTGCTCACTCTTATTTGATGTCATATAAACTGAAGCAGATAAAATAAATGTTTAAAAATAGAGTAAAATGACCACAATCAATGATTTGCGATCAATTTTATGACATTTTGTCAACTACTTTACTTTTTGTAAAACTACTTTAATTATAAGTACAGAATTTTAATCTGATTATGTCAATATAATCCATTACCACACTACTACTACTGGGGGGATTACTTATGAGATGTGATCAGTTACTGATTACAAGTTACGCCACAAATCTTTAGTCAATAATATAAACCTTTGGATTAAACATTTATGAACGTAATCGGACTACTTCTGGATTACTTTTTGTGTTAACCTTTATTTGATGTCACATAAACTAAAGCAGGACAAAAAAGATGAGCTACTACTACTGGGTGGATTACTTATGTAACCAGTTACTAATTACAAATGACATTATTAGTAGTCGGTAATATAGTCTCTTAGATTACACATTTATGGTAACAATTGGACTACTTCTGAATTACATTTAGATTACTTTTGTGCTCACCTTTATTTTGTGTCACGTGCAGAAAAAGAGTCAAATGAGGAGATTTATTGCCATTGTGTAAATAATATGTAATCATGTAATCCATAAAAAGTAACTAGTCTGATTACAAGTACTTTAAATTGTAGTTTTCTCTAATTACAAGTACTTAATTTCCTAAATCTGATCAGGTAATGCAGACTTCACACAATCTATAACCAGCTCAGCGAGTGAAATGTAATCAGTTAAAGATTACAAATTACATTACAAGCCTGTAGACAGTCAAATAGTATCTTAGATTACACACTTATGGTAATGTAATCTGACTACTTCTAGATTACATTTAGATTACTTTTGTGCTAACCCCCATTTGATAACACACACTAAATGTTAAAAGAAGAATAAAATGTGGAGAATCAATGAATCGTGAATGATTTGTTGTTACTGTCCACATAATATGTAATCCATAAAATATAACTGTAGTCCGATTACATGTATTTTTTAAAGTAGTTTACACGAACAAATACATTATTACTCCATCACTACTGGAGATTACTTAGTATGAAATGTAATCAGCTACTGACTACAAATTACATAAAAAATATTACATTATAAATACATAATCCATATTACATATTAATAACCAGGATCTGCTTATTATCAACCCGTAACTCCCCAGTAACTATGTAAATATGTTATCATAGTAAATACTATAGTAAATATGTTTTTTACGGGTGTGCTTTAGGTTTTTACATCTACCTGTGTGTGTGGAGCAGGACGCAGACGTCTCTTCAGTCTGGAGCCTCGGCTTTTTGGCTGTTATAAGAGATTGTAAAACACAACACTTATATTAGACCATTAGATTATCACATTAGATTTGGTCTAATATTATTATTTTAGACCAAAATATGATATTGCCTAAAATAAAAAGGATTCTGATATTCATTTGAGGTTTATTAGGATTTTAAGTAGTATTTAAATCAAGTTAGTAATTAGAATTTTATGATGTAATTAGTGATTAATGACTTTATTTTAAAGTAACTTACCCAACAATGATCATATATTGTAATGAATAAGTCTGAAGAATCTCTCACCTCTGCATGCGGGCATGGTTTCAGGTGTACACTTGTAAATTTTCCTACTTAGATGCCTAAAATACTAAAGAAAGACATGAAAAATAGAAAAAAAACACTGGTTATTTGGTTTCAAATGCATAAACAGCAAGCTTATTCTTCATAAATGTGTTCAAATTTCTGAATGTTCACAGTGAACTGGTTAAGAAGTGGTAGCTAATGAATCCTGAATGTAATTGCAGTGATTTCGATGCTTCTTAAAGACAGACTATTACTTTGAATGTTGGTTTGTGATTCAATAAAAACAGCTAAATGAAAAATTGCAGGGGGAGAGAATTCGAATGTGTTTGATTCGCAAATCAAAAGCAAATGACTCTTGAGAACCGGTTCTTTTTAATGACTCCAATGCACAGCCGGAGTATTGAATCTCCGTTTTTTTTAATAAATCAAAAACATAGCGCGATTTCACTTGCTTGGTTATTTTATGATTTGTTGGTAATTTGTTAAATAAATAAATCAATTAATTAAGAAAGAAAGAACAACACCCGCACATTTGAAGAGAGCACAATCTAAAAGCAAGGCAAATCTTTTATTGAATCTTAAGAGTTGTTTTTTTGTGAGTGAATCAATAACATTTTGCGCTTATATAGAGACCTTCATGAGCGCAAAATGTTATTGATTCACTCCAAAAATGTCTTTACAAGGAAATTAAAACACCAATAAACAGGTTAATAAAGATTAATAAAAATAAACAATAACAAAGCAATCAGAAACCAGAAAAACAAACAATAATATCATTTGTTTCCTTTCATAATAAACCGATATTAAGATTAAGGTATTAATAAAGCAGATCTATCTATCTATCTATCTATCTATCTATCTATCTATCTATCTATCTATCTATCTATCTATCTATCTATCTGAAGTTTTTCTTATTTACTTCGTTTTATCAACATATCCATCCATTTCAAATAAGCTATAAAATCAATATAGATCATTATATTATTATTATTATTATGAAGGTGTTTCAGATGGTAAATAATAACCATAAATAATAAAATCGCTGTACTCACTTGTGTTTTCTCCAGGAGTGCAGCAGAATCTCCATCTGCCGCATTTATTGAGTCGGTCACGTGGTTTGTGGAGATTTTCCACCGCTCACGAGTTTTTAAAAAAGCAATTAACTCTAATTACAAATACTTTTAAAATCAAATCACGTTATCCAGAGTACATATTATTACAAGGATCATGTTTAAGAGCAACCTGTTACTCTCCAGTATATACATGCATACAGATGTGTATTTATTAATTATACAACACAACACTTTGAATATTAGACCAGATTACGATTTTGTCTGAGATAAAGAGAGACACCTGGCGAATTTAGGTGAACGCTATTCATGATATTCAGGTTTAATAATAAAACCGCGTCTCTTCTTGTAAATCACGTGCTTTAGAGCTCGAGCTGAAACTCAAACATAATAAAACAGACGCAGATTAAACCAGTGAGAGGTCAAACACCACAGAATGAAAGTGAAAGTGTCCTGAAATAATGAGAAGTGTTCTGATAAATATGACTTAAAAGGCCAATTAGCCTCTTTTAATATAATATTACAGTGAAATAAGAAACTCTTTTTTTAAGTATTACAGTAAGATGCTGCAGGTATGGACCAATAATATGACAAAACTATTTCAATTTGAATTGTGTACATTTTAATTATTGAACTAATATATATATATGTATATATATATATATATATATATATATATATATATATATATATATATATATATATATATATATATATATATATATATATATATATATATATATATATATATATATTGTAAAAAAGCCATTGCTCAGTTTATGTACATTTAAAATAGGTTTTGTATGACGATTATTTCATCTCTCATTTAGAAGGAAAGGTGTGGCATATTTAGTGAGTCGCGCCACCGCGAATCAGTTCAGTTAGGAATCAACCAAATCAAGCAAGCGTTCGCGAATCAGTTCAGTTCAGTTCAAATCAACCGAATGATAAAAAACGAAAGTGAATCCGTCCAGAAAGGCGATGTGAAAGCAGAGGTCCTACAATCTCATCTTTAACGGCGTAAAACAGTAAATTATCGACTCGTTCTGTAGCACCTTCACTTTGTGAACTGCAGAAGGGTATATGATAATCCGGATTGACAGCGGATGGGTTTTAATAACGCTTATAGACGGTGCCGAAGTCTCGCTCGTGACGATCTTTGCAAGTGCGTCAATGAAGAAAGTGAGTTTCACTCGACAGTACATTATATTATTAATATGATTGTCAGTTACTTGTGTTTAATTGATGTACAACTGCTGCATTGTTGATGTAATGTTTGAGTATTTAATTGTCCACATTACTATTATCTACATGCATATTGTATGGCTATGACTCAGCACATTAGTAGTGCTGCTGGTGTCCATCATACGATGATTCAAACTATTACTGATCACGTTAATTTGTTCATTATAGAACCACATGTGTAAGAGTCGTATGAAGCAGCATCATAATTATTCAGCAACATCCAGTACTGGCTGAAATTCCTGCCCTTCTCATCGCGGGAGGATTCATTGTGCACCAACGGCCCTGAGACTGTAGCTAAAAGACCAGCTTCATTCAACCTCCTGGTATCTGAACGTGTAGAAAGGACCTTTTATAATAGTTTTCTTTACTATTGATTAGTAAGCAATCAGCATTATTCTTTACATCCTATTGTGAACCTTTATTTCATTATTATTTGCGCAGGCCTACGCTTTTTTGATGTATGTTTTTGTTTCATTTAAATAATATTGTTATTTGAGGATTAATATATCCTATTTGAGTAAACACCTACAATTTAGTATGTCTGTGTTTTTTTCTTTCATGGTTATTGGACATTAATAGTGTTAATATACATACTGAGACGATTGGCACCGTAACAGTTACCAGTGCAACCCCGTTCTTCATAACATATATATATATATATAATTTAATTATAACATTTAATTATTTAAATTAACACATTTAATGACTTTAATGACTTAGTCTATCTATCTATCTATCTATCTATCTATCTATCTATCTATCTATCTATCTATCTATCTATCTATCTATCTATCTGTCTATTCATTCGTCTATCTATCTATCCATCTATCTATCTATCTATCTATCTATCTATCTATCTATCTATCTATCTATCTATCTATCTATCTATCTATCTATCTATCTATCTGTCTATTCATTCGTCTATCTATCTATCTATCCATCTATCTATCTATCTATCTATCTATCTATCTATCTATCTATCTATCTATCTATCTATCTATCTATCTATCTCACTGTAATTTTTGTAATATTGCAGATCTAGGGAGCAACTAATAATATGACAGAACTATTTGAACTTCAATTTAATTGCTTAATAATTTAACTATTTGATTATTTAAGCATTTGATTTTTTACTATATTTTAAATATAGCTATTAAAATTAAATTATTTAATAATCATTTAATAAAACTCAATATATGCCATTATAATATTAACATATATATAATATTATTTTACTTTAATATTAAACTCTTGAGAATTGAAGACAGCTGATGTTTTTAAAGCTGATTTTTACAGACATATATTTTCAAACTAAATTTTATTTTTATTCTGAGTTATTAGATTTCAAGTTTTCAAGATGAAGAAATTCAGATCAAATTTAATATTCTAGAAAATTCAGAAAGTAAGGGGCGATCAAAGTAAACGCCTATGCTGCCCTACAAAGGCCAAGTGCAGTAATTACACTAAAACACGACAAAACCTCAACAAAAACACACACTAATCTCTATATCCGGTAGTCAAACATATTGGGGATATATCAGGGGATTTGTTTCTTCAAAACGGGACAAAATCAAACTAGTACAGAATAAATGTACAGAAACACAATTCAGGCATTAAAGGGGCAGGGCATAGCAACCATGGGGGACGGTGGGATACGTACCCCTCACTTTTAGAGACAGACCATTTAGAAAACAGGTGATTAATAATTATATGAATGTAAAGTTTTTGATCTCATATACAGCTGATCAACCTATCCCCCCACCCCCCACCCAACAATGTTAATTTCCTCTCCATTTACTCACACTCATGTGGTTGTTTCTTTCTTCTGCTGAACACAAAAGATGATATTCTGAAAAATGTTGGAAACCAGCAGACATTGGCATCCATAAAACAAACAAAACATACTATTTTAATATAATATAATATAATATAATATAATATATAATTTAATATAATATAATATAATATAATATAATATAATATAATATAATATAATATATAATTTAATATAATATAATATAATATAATATAATATAATATAATATAATATATAATTTAATATAATATAATATAATATAATATAATATAATATAATATAATATAATATAATATAATATAACAGAACAAAGAAACTGACACAGGTTTGGACATGATGACAGAATTGACATTTTTGGCTGAATTATTATTCATTCAACTCAGTTTTGACGTGTAGTTACTGAACTTTGCCATTGGAGGGCAGTACAGTACATTCAACTCAAACCAAAGCACTGAATGCAATCAATGAAAGCAGAATTCTCATAACAAACAATCTTAACATTCTATGCTACTCTGAAAATATGGAAAATGCTTATTATTAAAATAAAAATACTGACAACACAGTGGCTCGGCTCAGTGGGTAGCACTGTGGCCTCACTGCAAGAAGGTCACTGGTTTGAGCCTCAGCTGGGCGTTTCTGTGTGGAGTTTGCATGTACTCTCCGTGTTGGCGTGGGTTTCCTCCGGGTGCTCCGGTTTCCCCCACAGTCCAAACACATGCGCTATAGGGGAATTGATGAACGAAACTGGCCGTAGTGTATGAGTGTGAATGAGTGTGTATGGGTGTTTCCAAGTACTAAGTTGCAGCTGGATTGGCATAAGCTGTGTAAAACATGCGGGAATAGTTGGCGGTTCATTCCGCTGTGGTGACCCCTGATGAATAAAGGGACTAAGCTGAAGGAAATTTAATGAATGAATTAATGAAAAGTATAATAAGTTTCAATGCACTTTACAATGAAACCCAGAGCAATGCATTGTGGGATACAGCATATTCTATAATGATATGCAAATTTTAATCATGAGAAATACTGTTAACCCTTTAGGTCACAATTCATACTCTATTAACCATACTGTCTCATTACCTGCCTATTATTAAGATATGAACTGTTCATTAGTAGTTATCTTATTCTGCATCCCTAATCCTACCCAATATACCTCAACTCAACCTCTACCTTAATAACCATTAATAAACAGCTCATTATTAGCTTATTAAGCTAACAGTCTTAGTTAATAGCTTGTTAATACTTGAAGTAAAGTGTCAAATATACCAAATATCAATAAACACACACAGGAAGGAGAGGTTTGGCAGATATAGATATGTATTTATAGGTTTGTTTTGTTTTTTTCATACCAGATAAATAAAAAGATAACAATACAATCTGGTCACTATTATATGTGGAGTCCGTATGATAATAATAATAATAATAATGACCCAATTAAAACATGATTGTCACTCGGTGTGCTTCACAAAACAAAATCAAAGAGAAGTCAGTCAATGAATAAATTATCTGGTGAACGCTCAGCTATTTACAGTATAAACAGGACATGATCACGAACACAAGCTTTGGAGATCTCGGGAACGGGACGCTCAGCAGTTTTTCTTGCGTACAGTACGAGTTCATAAAAACAACCACAGAGAAAACGATGATGAGCAGAAGAAGAAGAAAACGAACATCCACGTGACGGCGGGCGGCGCATTCCACACAGACAGGGTCATGTGACTGCTCTCGTCCAATCAGGAGAGGAGTTTCAGATGTGTTCAGTGTTCAGAAGAAGATGATGATGAAGAAAAACACAGCAGCTTTCGCACACTTTACCCAGAATTCAAGTATTCCAGTGCCACCTCATAGCAGAACTTATACTGATCCTGAAAAACACAGAAACCAACCGGTGTCAACAGCAGCAGCACTTATTATTACACAAGGAATTCTTTAAGGGTGGGGCTACCAGTGACTTTAGGGCGGGGCTATCAGTCATTTAGGGTGTGGCCATCAGTGCCAGGGCATGACCATCAGTGCCTTTTGGTTGTGGCTATCAGTCGTTTTGGGTGTGGGCATCGATGCCTTTAGAACATGGCTATCAGTCCTTTAGGGCGTGGCTACCAGTGCCTTTATGATGTGGCTATCAGTCCTTTAAGCAGAACTATTAAGCCTTTTGGGCATGATGAACAGTCCTTTAGGGCGCGGCCATCAGTCCTATAGGGTGGAGCTAGCAGTGCCTTTATGGTGTGGCTATCAGTGTTTTAAGCAGCTCTATTGAGTGCCTTTTGGGCGTGGCTATCAGTGCCTTTAGGGTGTGGTTATCAGTCATTTTGGGCATGGCCGTCAGTTCTTTAGAGCGTGGCTATCTGTCCTTTTGGGCGTGGCTATCAATTATTTAGGGAGGGCTATCAGTGCCTTTAGAGCGGGGCTATCAGTGCCTTTAGGTTGGGGCTATCAGTGCCTTCAGGGCGGGGCTATCAGTGCCTTTAGGGTGGGGCTATCAGTGCCTTCAGGGCGGGGCTATCAGTGCCTTTAGGGTGTGGCTATCAGTGCCTTTAGGGCATGACCATCAGTTCTTTAGAGCGTGGCTATCAGTCCTTTTGGGCGTGGCTATCAATTCTTTAGGGAGGGCTATCAGTGCCTTTAAAGCATGACTATCAATCATTTAGGGTGGGGCTATCGGTGCTTTAGGGCGTGGCTATCAGTCCTATAGGGTGGAACTACCAGTGCCTTTAGGATGTGGTTATCAGTCATTTTGGGCTTGGCCATCAGTCATTTTGGCCATAGCCATCAGTGCCTTTAGGGCATGGCTATCAATCCTTTAGAGCAGGGCTATTGGTCCTTTAAGGCAGAGCCATCAGTGCATTTTGGAGGTGGTTATCAGCCCTTTAGGGCAGGGCTATCGGTCCTTTAGGGTGGGGCTATCAGTCCTTTACGGCATGGCAATCAGTGCCTTTAAGGCATGACAATCAGTCCTTTAGGGCGGGGCTATTAGTGCCTTAAGGGCGTGGCTATCAGTGCCTTTAGAGCGGGGCTATCAGTGCCTTTAGGGTGTGGCTATCAGTGCCTTCAGGGCGGGGCTATCAGTGCCTTTAGGGTGTGGCTATCAGTGCCTTTAGGGCATGACCATCAGTTCTTTAGAGCGTGGCTATCTGTCCTTTTGGGCGTGGCTATCAATTCTTTAGGGAGGGCTATCAGTGCCTTTAGAGCGTGACTATCAATCCTTTAGGGTGGGGCTATCAGTGCTTTAGGGTGTGGCTATCAGTGCCTTTACGGCATGACCATCAGTTCTTTAGAGAGTGGCTATCTGTCCTTTTGGGTGTGGCTATCAATTCTTTAGGGAGGGCTATCAGTGCTTTGAGCATTTCTATCAGTCCTTTAAGGCAGAGCTATCAGTGTCTGGAGGGTGGGGCTATCAGTCGTTTAAGGCGGGGCTATCAGTTGTTTTTTTAAGGCAGGGCTATCAATGTCTTTAGGGCATGGCGTGGCATCAATTTAGGCAGAAGGTATTCATATTTAGAGTGGGGCTTTCAGTATCTTTAGAGCTTGGTTATTAGCTTTTTAGGGTGGGGCTATTATGCTTTCAGGGTCTGTCTGGTTTCTGCTCTGCCTTCATCCATACTCCTCCTCCACTCAAAAAACTGGTCAGAACAGTGAGGGACTAGTGATATCCTTTGATGATCTAGTGTGAACAGTTATTAAATAGGAAGACTAGTTATGTACTGTGAACGACCACAATGTCCAGTGAGGGAGTAGTGATTATATTCCTGAGAGGGATGTATGTTATGCCAATTTCTTATAATAATGATATGATAATGTATGAATGTTTTGATGATTTAACACAAATATTATTATTTTAAAGTCTAAAATAACAGGAAAACCGCACTGGTCCACCTGACTACATATACAGCACATGCAGCATTATAATATCATAACTGAACCATCATCTGCTTTAGCATGTTGTAATGTTATATACAAGCACACACACAAATACACAATTAACTATTAGTGTTTGATTGCTGTTTCAGCTGTAAGTAATTGTGGTCAGGTGTGTGTGTGTGTGTGTGTGTGTGTGTGTGTGCGATGGCTGTAGTCTCACCAGCAGATCCACCATGTTGGGTTTGTTGTTTCTCAGTGTTTTGACAGCGTGAAACACATCGACTGAATGCTGGTGTCGCAACATCTCACACACGATACTGATGGCACAGAACGTCCCGCTGCGCCCGCCGCCATTACTGAAACACACACACACACACACACACACACACACACACACACACACACACACACACACACACACACACACACACACGCGCACACAGTTAGACATTGAAATAAAACATCTGAATTTATGATTGTCATTTCTGGCACATATTGCCTCTAAATAAATAAATAAATAATAAAATTAACCAGAATTAAGAATAAAAACAATTAAACAAATAAAAAATGTAAACAGACATAAATAAAATAACAGCTAAAAAGTGACAGAAAAACTAAATTCACAATAAAAACTTTACATTTGTATCTATTATTATGTTAAAAGTTAATGAAACATTCACGGTCTTAAATGCATTTACCAATATTAAACATTGAATTCATCCCAAACTTGCTTTAATAACTTATTCACTACATTTAAAATGATTCTGTTAATACATATTTTATAATTACTGAATAGAATCAATGCACTAATTAATCCATTAAATGGACCATATCAGAATCAGAATGAGTGTTATTCTCCAAGAGTGCACAAACACACAATGCATTTTATTGTGGAGCTCAAGGTACATTCACTCTCACACACACACACACACACACACACACACACACACACACACACACACACACACACACACACACACACACACACACACACACAGGACATTTAAATAAGTGGAAAATAAAGTAATTATATAGTTTCTTTTTAAAATATTTCCCACATGATGTTGAACAGATTCAGGAAATGTTCACAGTATGTCTGATAATATTTTTTCTTCTGGAGAAAGTCTTATTTGTTTTATTTCAGCTAGAATAAAAGCAGATTTAAATTTTTTAAACACCATTTTAAGCTCAATATTACTAGCTCCTTTAAGCTATATTTGTTTCTGATAGTCTCCAGAACAAACCATCATTATACAATAACTTGTCTAATTACCCTAACCTGCCTAGTTAACCTAATTACCCTAGTTAAGCCTTTAAATGTCACTTTAAGCTGTATAGAAGTGTCTTGAAGAATGTCTTGTCTAATATTATTTACTGTCATCATGACAAAGAGAAAATAAATCAGTTATTAGAGATGAGTTATTAAAACTATTATGATTAGAAATGTGCTGAAAAAATCTGCTCTCCGTTAAACAGAAATTGGGGAAAAAAAATAAACAGGGGGGCTAATAATTCTGACTTCATCTGTAAATATATATATATATATATATATATATATATATATATACTTTTTTGTGCAATCTGTGTAGTGACGTTTTAAATCATACAAAGACAAAATATTTATATTATTTATAGTATTTATAATTAAGTGGCTTTACTGGTTACAAAAACCATAAGCATTAAGGGTCCTGTATGGTTATGACCACAAGAAAGCAGGCAGCAACTGATGTGCTAACTATTCCAGTTGGATGTCTAGATGTTTTAGTGCATGAAGCTATTGTGAGGCATTGAGCTAAAACATTCAACATGTTCAAATCCTAAACAAATGCGCAAATGAATAACTATAATATGCCGAGTGCTTTCTGTCATTATTACAGAGGTCAGCGTTAAATGATCAGCAGGTGGCGCTGTGACTCTACTCATCATCTCATGAGGAGTTCTTCAGGTGCTCTGAGTGTTTACTCAACTAATCTTTATTTCTGTGTGTGTGTGTGTGTGTGTGTGTGTTTACGTTTCTCTCAGGCAGTGCATGAGGTGCGTCTCTCGCCATCATCCTCTTCTGTGTGTGTGTGTGTGTGTGTGTGTGTGTTTACGTTTCTCTCAGGCAGTGCATGAGGTGCGTCTCTCGCCATCATCCTCTTCTGTGTGTGTGTGTGTGTGTGTGTGTACAGGTGTATGTGGTTCACAGGGACCAAGTTGTATATTGACATGGGTATGAGTTAGTTGTACTCTATTAAGGTGGTTTACAGGGTCACATCTTGTGTATCTCTACATAAACACTTTAAAATCATGCTTAACGAGGACTTTTGATATCTCTAAATTTCACCACAGGTTTCCTGTAAGGGATGAGTTTAGGTGTGGACCACATCATAAGTGCTTTTTACTGTATAAAACACATTACGCCTATGGAGTGTCCTTGTAAACCATGTATACAAGTATCTGTGTGTGAGTGCGTGTGTGTTTCTCACAGGCAGTGTACGACGGTGCGTCCCTCTCCTCCATCATACTCCTCCTGCCACTTGTCCACCTGTCTGATGAGCTTGAGGAAGGAGCGTTTGGACACCGGCGTGTCGCGGTACATCGGCCAGCCCAGAAACTGGAACTGCTGGACCATCCGGTAGCCGTCCTGCGGCTGAACACACACACACATACAGATAGTCAGATGTGCTTATGTGTGTGAGTGAGAATGTGTGAAGTCCCGGTATTCATCACTTTATGAAGCACAAATGTCCCCACAAGTATAGCAATACCAGTACATTTTGACCTTGTGGGGACATTTTGGCTCATAAATCAGACAGAACGAAGGTTAAGGGGAGAATACACACTCTGTACAGAAGAAACATCATTACGTATATGAGCTGACCA
>NC_079458.1:1453034-1468034 GCF_903798145.1 Danio aesculapii
CTCCATCTTCTGATGGCTACTTCCAGCAGGATAACGCACCATGTCATAAAGCACCAACCATCTCAGACTGGTTTCTTGAACATGACAATGAGTTCACTGTACTCAAATGGCCTCCACAGTCACCAGAGCTCAATCCAATAGAGCACCTTTGGGATGTGGTGGAACGGGAGATTGGCATCATGGATGTGCAGCCGACAAATCTGCAGCAACTGTGTGATGCTATCATGTCAATATGGAGCAAAATCTCTGAGGAATATTTCCAGTAGCTTGTTGAATCCTGAAGGATTAAGGCAGCTCTGAAGGCAAAAGGGGGTCCAACCTGGTACTAGTCAGGTGTACCTAATAAAGTGGCCAGTGAGTGTAGATGTACAGTGATAGTGTGAGTGTCTGACCTGTGCTGGATCCACATCGTTCAGCATGACTATAGATGTGCAGTGGTAGTCCAGGACGAGCCTCCAGAAGTCCTTCACAGTGTTGGGCAGGGGATGCTGGGTAACGATGAAGGCAGACGGCTGCTTGTAGCTCTGTGAACATGAAAAACAGCAGCTCATTTCCGTCTCTCTGTCTCCTTGACTAATGGTGTGGAGGAGTTTAGTGCTGAACGCTTGTTTGCGTGTGTCTTCCTCCTCCATTTACTGTAATGAAAACAAATGCACTGCCGCATGTAAAACAAACACACTCATCCAATCTCTCCGCTTCTGTGTGTGTGTGTGTGTGTGTGTGTGTGTGTGTGTGTGTGTGTGTGTGTGTGTTCGGGTTATGGATCACTTTCAGACATTTTCCTGACAATGAAATGAATAAATTGTTTTTGTTTTTGAATGGTTTTCATTGAGCAGACAATGTTGTGTGTGTGTGTGTGTGTTTACTGCGGAAGAGCTGCAGGGACCAAACACACAATCACACACTTGAGTAAAAGTACTAGAGACTCACTCTGAATGGATCATTTAAATCAGTGAGTTGTTTACTGGAGACTCACTCTGAATAAATCATTTGAATCAGTAAGTTGTTACTGTTGAATCATTCTGAATTGACCATTTGAATCGGTGAGTTGATTACTGGAGACTCACTCTGAACAGATCATTTAAATTACTGAGTTGTCTACTAAAGACACATTCTGAATGATTCATTTGACGAATGATTCGTTTAATGAAGGCTCACTCTGAATGGATCATTTGACTCACTCTTTGAATCAGTGAGTATTTTACCAAGGCTCACTCTGACTGTATTACTTGAATCACTCTGAATGGATCATTTAAATCGGTGACTTGTTCACTGAAGACTGACTTTGAATGAATCATTTGAATCATTGAGTTGTTTACCGAAGGCTCACTCTGAATGGATCCTTTGACTCACTCTGAATGAATCATTTAAATCACTGAGTTGTTTACCAAAGGCTCACTCTGAATGGATCATTTGACTCACTCTGAATGAATCATTTGAATTAGTGACTTGTTTACTGAAGACTCACTTTGAATGAATCATTTGAATCATTAAGTTGTTTACAGAAGGCTCATTCTAAATGGATCATTTGACTCCCTTTGAATGAATCATTTGAATCACTGAGGTGTTTACCAAACCCTCACTCTGAATGGATCATTTGACTCACTTTGAGTGAATCATTTGAATCATTGAGTTGTTTACCGAAGGCTCACTCTGAATGGATCATTTGAATCAGTGACTTGTTTACTGAAGACTCACTTTGAATGAATAATTTGAATTGAGTTGTTTAATGGAGACTCACTATGAACATGTCATTTGAATCAGTGAGTCATTTACTAAAGACTCACTGAAGACTCGCTGTATGCGTGTGTGTGTGTGTGTGTGTGTGTGTGTGTGACATACGTCCATGAGCGCAGCATTAATATAGTTGCTGCTCTCTCCATCAATGGTGATGAGGAAGGGCAGGCATCGGTCCGGCGGCAGCACATCCATACAGCGGTTCTTCTCATGGTTCCGGGGCAGCAGAGCGATGCTGCAGTCTTCCACCCGCAGCGTCGGCGTCACCATGTTCAACGTCTGACACACACAAACACAGCTCACACTCAGGCATTTTTGGATTCAATTTAAATATATATATTATTCACCCTCCTGTGCAATATTTATTCTTTTCCACATATTTCCCAAATGATGTTGAACAGATTCAGGAATTTTCACAGTATGTCTGATAATATTTTTTCTTCTGGAGAAAGTCTTATTTGTTTTATTTCAGCTAGAATAAAAGCAGTTTTTAATATTTTTAACCCATTTTAAGGTCAATATTATTAGCCCCCTTCAGCAATATTAGTTTCTGATTGTCTCCAGAACAAACCACTGTTATACAATGACTTGCCTAATTACCCTAACTTTACCCTAATTACCCTAGTTAAGCCTTTAAATGTCATTTAAGGCTGTATACTAGTGTCTTGAAGAATATCTAGTCTAATATTATGTGCTGTTATCAGGAGGGCTTCAACTGTATATTCAATAGTTTAATTTCTATTTTTATATAAATATTATATAAATAAAGAATCTAAGTAAGATATCCTCCTAAATAAAGGTAAAAAAACAACTATATATATATATATATACAATTAAAGTCAGAATTCTTAGCCCCCCTTGAATTTGTGTGTCTTTTTTAAATATTTCCTGAATGATGTTGAACAGAGCAAGGAAATGTTCACAGTATGTCTGATATTATTTATTCTTCTGGAGAAAGTCTTATTTGTTTTATTTCGGCTAAAATAAAAACATTTTTTAATTTTTTATAAAGGTCAATATTATTAGCCCCCTTTAAGCTATATATTTTTCAATAGTCTACAGAACAAACCATCATTATACAATGACTTGCCTAATTACCCTAACCTGCCTAGTTAACCTAATTAACCTAGTTAAGCCTTTAAATGTCACTTTAAGCTGTATAGAAGTGTCTTGAAGAATATCTAGTCTAATATTATTTACTGTCATCATTGCAAAGAGAAAAGAACTCAGTAATTAGAGATGAGTTATTAAACTATTATGATTAGAAATGTGTTGAAGAAAATCTGCTCTCCTTTAAAAAGAAATTGGGGAAAAAAATAAACAGCGGGGCGAATAATTCTGACTTCATCTGTATATATATATATATATATATATATATATATATATACACATTAATTAGATAAATTAAGAATCTAAATTATTAATAGGCAAGTCAAGTTTATTTATATAACACATTTCATACACAATGGTGATTCAAAGTGCTTTACATAAGAAGATTAAAATAATCATAAAATAATCACAAAAGTATAAAAAAATAAAGAATTAAAATGATTAAATCAGGTTCAAATGTGTAACAATAATTAAAAAAACAAAACATAAAAGTTAGATATTATATTCATTTCTTCATAAATACAGGCGCACTCACTCTGAACTCCTCTTTAATTTGGCTGGAGTTGGTTTGAGGATCCAATCGGTTCATGTCGTAATAGACCGAGCGAAGCTGATTGGCTGGGATCGTGGTGTCGCCACAAAGACACGCCTCCAAGATGGCGTCATGGATAAACACATACTGCTCCTGAAATATCAATATTTCATAGCGAGACAATTACTAACTGATTTCCATAGTTTCAGATAAATGTAGACAGGTCTCAAAATAATGTTGCATTTACACATATCATATTTATTATAACGGCATCACGGTGGCGCAGTGGGTAGCACGATTGCCTCACAGCAAAAAGGTCGCTGATTCGAGTCTCGGCTGGGTCAGTTGGCATTTCTGTGTGGAGTTTGCATGTTCTCCCCGTGTTGGCGTGGGTTTCCTCCGGGTGCTCCGGTTTCCCCCACAGTCCAAACACATGTGCTATAGGGGAATTCATTCATTCCTTCACTTTCTTTTTTCGGCTTAGTCCCTTTATTAATCTGAGGTTGCCACAGCGGAATGAACCGCCAACTTATCCAGCATATATTTTACACAGCGGATGCCCTTCCAGCTCCACCCCATCACTGTGAAACATCCATACACACTCATTCACACACATACACTACAGCCAATTTAGCATCCGCTGTGTAAAACATATGCTGGAATAGTTGGCAGTTCATTCCGCTGTGGCGACCCCTGCTGAATAAAGGGACTAAGCTGAAGGAAAATAAATGAATAATAATTTTATTTTTTGCATGTTAAAAGTTCGTAAACTTAATTGAAGACAGTGTTTAAAATAGAAAAGCTGATATTTAGTGTGTCAGAAAGACGCGTGTGGTCAGATCAGATAATGGGTTTGCTCTTTGGGACTGGTGGTCTGCTCGTGGTCATCTCTGCCGTCTGACAGCTGGATGTAAATCATTCATGAAGTGACATTTCCATCTGCCTGCAGGATGCCTCTGCTCTTCATGCAGCGGTCAAACACACACTCCGGCTATTCTGCTAACGTCTTTATTCATGTCTGGAAGTTTTAGGTGAAGTGTGTGTGAGCGTGTGTGTGTGTGTGTGTGTGTGTGTCTTTGGGCAGGGCTGGAGAGAGTGGCCGCGCATGATTGGCTGAAGCTGATGTGAAGTTGCTTGTGATAGGCTGCAATGTTATTTTAGTAAACAAAAACCAAAACTTGTTGTGGAAAAAAAAAGTTGAACAAAAGTCAATGATGAATAATATAACGACGATTATTCAACAGCAAAACTAAGAATAAACATGAGGGAGTGTGTGATTGGCTGCAGCTGATATGAGGATGTGTGTGATTGGCTGCAGCTGATATGAGGGTGTGTGTGATTGGCTGCAGCTGATATGAGGATGTGTGTGATTGGCTGCAGCTGACGTGAGAGTGTGTGTGATTGGCTGAAGCTGATGTGAGGGTGTGTTAGTGTGTGTATGTGTGATTTATGTGAAGCAAGGTTATTTTAGTAAACAAAAATAAAAAACTAAGATTAAAACTATTGGTCAAAAAAAATTTACTGAAATTAAAAAAATTTACGATAAATGAATAACTAAAACTAAAGTAACATCAGTAACTGAAAAACAAACTCAAATTAAAATAATAATTAGCAAAAAAATACATTTTTCAGGATTTATTAAAACTCATGCTGTGGTGTAAATTCTGACCTGCACCAGTAGATGGCACCAAACACATCTCTCAAGCACATGATTATGTATACAAAAAGATTTTAAATGTCTTAAATGTTGTGTCGTCTTTATTTTAATTTAGTTTAATCTAGATTCCGTCAGCACAAATTATTTGTTGCTGCATAATTTGACAACAATTGTTCAACAGCTAAATTCACAATAAATATGAGGGTGTGTGCGATTGGCTGAAGCTGGTGTGAGTGTGTGATTGATGTGAGGTAAGGTTATTTTAATAAGTAAAAGCTAACACCAAGACAAACTATTGGTCAAAAACATTTTCGTTTAAAAGTAAAAATAGTTGTCGGCGCAATTGCCTAGTGGTTGGCGCGTCGACATATGGTGGAGTAGCACGTCAGGGTGTCCAGAGTTTGAATCCAGGCTCAAGGACATTTCCCTACCCTGCCCCCCCCCCTCCCCCGCCAAAAATAAATCTTTTTAAAAAAAGTAAAACTAGTTTTGTTTACAAAACTAAACAAAACTTACAGGAGTCACTGAAAAACTAACACAAATAAAATAATAATTCACAAAAAAAAAAATCAGGATTCATTAGAACTTGGCGCCAAACACCACAATTTAATACAAAACTGGTTATGGCTGATGTGAGGCAAGGTTATTTTATTAAAAGTAAAACTAAGATAAAAACTATTGTTCAAAAACATTTTCATTAACTGAAATAAAAAAAATAACAATTAACAAAAAACTAAAATTAAACAAATTAAACTAAACTAACAACAGTCACTGAAAAACGAACTGAAATAAAATAATAATTAGCAAAAAAAAAAATTAAAATTCAGGATTCATTAGAACTCATTGTGTGGTGTAAATTCTGACCTGCACCAGTAGATGGTGCTAATCACATTTCTCAAGCACATGATTATATATTCAAAAGATTTGAAATATCTTAAATGTTGTGTCATCTTAATTCGATGTCAGTAAATTAAAATACATTTTAAAATCTAAAAAACTATGATAAAATAGTTTTTTCCATTTTAAGATGTATTTTAATTTAGTTTTCGTTCAGTTTCCAGTTTGAATATGAGGGTGAGTGATTGATGTGAGGCAAGGTTACTTTAGTAAGTGAAAGCTAAAACTAAGACAAACTATTGGTCAAAAAACATTTTCGTTTAAAAGTAAAAATAGTTTTGTTTAAAAGTAAAAATTTAAGAAAAACAAAAAACTAAAACGAAACGAAACTAACAAGAGTCACTGAAAAACTAACACAAATAAAATAATAACTTGCAAAAAAAATCTGGATTCATTAGAACTCATTGTGTGGTAACATCTGATTTGCACCAGTAGATGGCGCCAAACACATCACTCACGTGCATTATTATATATGATTGGCTGCGGCTGATCTGAGGCAAGGTTATTTTAGTAAACAAGACGTAAAAATAAGATAAAAACTATTGAAAAACATTTTTGTTAACTGAAATAAAATAAATTGTTGATGGTTCACCTCCGTCTGCACCATGTTGACTCTACGTGAGCGCAGTTCTCTGACGCAGTTATAGATGTCCACCACTCCTTCCCGCTCCGCCATGTCCAGCATGATGTCAATAACAATGAAGCATCCGGTACGACCCGCGCCAGCACTGAAAACACACACACACACACACACACACACACACACACACACACACACACACACACACACACACACACATTACACACAAACACACATACTGTAGCAAAACAAAAACAATCCAGCAGCACTGTTTTCATAATGAATCCTCCCATTCATTTATCCAATAGGGATATATTCTGTCATAAGCACAATATTATAAAGATTGATTTAAAGCACAGACGTATCTTAAAAGCAGACAAAAATTCAAATATACAAGCCTCAATGGCTTTAAAAACTACAATCCCATGAAGCACTGCAAATTCTGCAATCACAATAAAAACATGAGGCAATGTAAATCTCTTTAACCTGTTGGATATGTTTATAAAAACAGCACATTTCCAGTTTATTGCGAAATATGAATATAAACATACATACTTCAGTATCTGCAGATAGTACATAAGGGTTGATTATGTCATTTAAAGGGCTTTACGAAAGTGGGTGGAGCTACAGATCTCACTGTGACTCTCTTATTGGTGGATTTTCAGCACAGCATTATGGGTAATGTAGTTTTCCAGCACAAATCGGGCTAATAAACAGGTTTGTGTGAAAAATGAGCTGAACTAATGTGAGCAGATGGTTCAACAAAAGCATATGCTGAACATTAAGAACCTCCGAGCTCACAACAGCTCCGTCTTCACAGGTTTATCAGTCACTGTGTAAAACGCAGCTTCCCCGTGGAGAAGATCAATGGATGTTTTAGTGTTGTGCTGTAGATTAGCCTGTGTTAGGAAGCATTTTAGTATATGAACTCTTGTGTATTGCTCAAATGTACTTCCTTTGGTTATGTTGGTGCTGTTTTTGCCCTATTGACTTCCATTATAATCACATTTATTGATTACAGAGCCATGACAGCATATACTTTGTAATAGTTTTTTATGGTTGATCATCAGTGTGAAGCGTTAACCCTTTAGACAGGCCTGTGCTGAAGAGTTTCTGGCTTTTATATGGAGTTCTATGGCAGATTATAGTGTGTGTTTGTGTGTGTGTGTGAGCAGAAATACACTCACTGTGTTAACTGTGTTCTGAGAGCTGAGTGGATTATTTTAATTTTCTCAGACATATCTATATATTAGTATATTCTCCTGTACCTGCAGTGCACCACCATCGGCCCTGCGTTAGCCGGACTCTTGGCTTTGACCCGACGCACGAATCCCAGCAGCCCCGTGGCGTGATATGGCACTCCGTGATCCGGCCAACCGGTGAAGTGAAACTGCCGGATCTCTCGGATCTCATGAGCTCCTCGCTGACAGAAACACACACACACACACATAGAGATCAAGACATCGATAGAAAATCATCACAGACAGACACTGCTCACAGAACGCTCTGAACACACACATACACAAACAAACACGTACACACACTCAGTCACAAGCATGCACACACACTCTCAAACACACTCACATGCACACACACACACATGCATACATGCACTAGAAATTGCACCCACACAAAAACCAGCACACACACACACACAATTGCACATGCAAGCACATACAAACATGCACACACACATACATGCAAGCACAAACATGCACAGCCAAGCTCGTACATGAATACAAACCACACATGCATGCACACACAACACTGAACTTGCAACTAGAAAACTAACAAAAACCTGCAAACACACATATGCGCACACATAATGCACACACACTCACATGCAAGCACAAACACACACACACCCAAACTCATTCACAACATACAAACAAACATGTGCACACACACATGCACGAGCAATTGCACATGCACACAAGCAAAGAAACAAACACACACACAAACTACAGGAACAATACAACAATGTGTGCTCTAATGAAATGTGTGTATTGTCATTGTGTGCGCTGCAGAGTTGACGCTGCACCTTCTCCACAGCGAAGGTCCGGATGACGTATTCAGAAAGCAGCTGCGTCTCAATCAGCGTCACCTTCATGTCTCTGTAGATCTCGGTGTCATCCGGCCAGTACTTACAGCACTTCACCTGCACACACACACACACACACACACACACACACACACACACAAATATGAGATGCTGACCAACTGAACATACACCAGCATTTAATAAAGAACATTGATTTGGAGACAGATCAGACTCAAAAACTGATTTATAACTTCATAATACACAAGATAAAGCACAAATATTCCCACAAACGCCTCTTACCTATATTATGGTAACAGAAATACAGTGTGTACAGTTGATACAGCGTCTGTGTAATTTTAATTCATATTCCAATATTTCTAATATAAGTGCTGTTTATCAGAGAGAATATTATACATAACACATTTTATAACATCAATAATTTAATAACTGATTTCATTTGTGTTTGCCATGATGACAGGTCATCATATTGTACCAGTTATTTTGTCCAAATTGTTTTATTTTTTAATGTAAAAACTGCTTTTAGGCCAGCCAAACTCAAATAAATAAGAAAAATATCATAGGAAATACTGTGAAGAATGTCCTTGCTCTGTTAAACAGCATTTAAGAGTTATTTAATAAATAATAATTTCACAGGGGCGATGCAGTGGGAGGCACAATCGCCTCACAGTAAGAAGGTCGCTGGTTCGAGCCTCGGCTAGGTCATTCTGCATTTCTGTGTGGAGTTTGCATGTTCTCCCTGCGTTCGCGTGGCTTTCCTCTGGATGCTTCGGTTTCCCCCATAAGTCCAAAGACATGCGGTACAGGTGAATTGGGTAAGCTAATTTGTCCGTGGTGTATTTGTGTGAATGAGTGTGTGCGTGGATGTCTTCCAGTGATGGGTTGCAGCTGGAAGAACATCTGCTGCGTGAAACATGTGCTGGAATAGTTGCTGGTTCATTCCGCTGTGGCACCCCTGATTAATAAAGGGACTAAGCCGAAAAGAAAATGAATAAATTAATGATTTCACAGGAGGGCGAATCAACTATGTATAAAAAATTAAATATAAATGCAAAATTAAAATATAAATATTGCAAATAATAATACAATATGTATATTTATTGAATTTTTTTGAAAATTTTATTGTAGAAAAAAACACTTGAAAATACACTTTTCATTTTAACTCTTCCCCTCTCCCTCCCCAAAGCATCCAGATTCAGTTTAACAGGTAGATGTATTGTTATACATGGGCTAAGGCAAAGAAAAACATATGCTGTATTCCACATACAAAAATACACGCACGTATATATATGTATGTATGTATGTGTGTATATATATATATATATATATATATATATATATATATATATATATATATATATATATATATATATCAATAAATTAACTAATAGCGTGAGAGGTATTTGCTTGTGCCATTGTATAGTTATGTTCCAATGTTATTATGATTTTATTATGAGAATCCGGTGGGTTAAAGTCTACATTAAGATGCATTACAGTAACAACAATATGATTTTTGATGTTTTATTTGTTGTAATTTAAGAACTTGAAAGAAAATTAAAAATACAAATGCATTAATAAAATTGCATTATTATTATTATTATTATTATTATTATTCTATTAATGAGAAATTAAAATGAAATGAAACATGCTACCATTTGTAACTATATTCATACACAAAGCTCCTGAAAGTAGTCTTAATCCACATTTCTATATGAATAAAAATATCATTACTTTTTTTTCAGATTCTTTTTTTTAGGCTAATTAAAAATAAATACATTTAAATAATTATAATAATAGTTTAGACACATGACTTTTTAAAATATGTGTTTGTTTTCCCTCATCATAATATTGTTTCCTATGATGTCCGTTCTGCTGTGAAGTGTGTGCGTGACACGATTGTTTGATTTTTACTGACTCATGTGTTCCCTCATCATGTGTGTGCGTGACACGATTGTTTGATTTTTACTGACTCATGTGTTCCCTCATCATAACATTGTTTCCCATGTCATCCAGTGTGTTGTGATGTGTGTGTGCATATGTAAATAACTCATTTCTTAACTCCTAATGTCGCTAGTTAACACACTCGATGCTTTTTTTTTCAACGCATCCTATAATTTCTAAAATATCAGCCTCTACCAAATGGTTGATATTTTGGTTTATGGTAAAAGTACCGGAATTAATACAAGTACTATGACAAATATGAAGTGTAAGACCAATTTATTTTTACAAACATATTCAAAACAAAACATTTTTGAATAATAAATCAACTTTATTTTTTGAAGTATGCCATAAAATATCTCAGATTCTTATTTAACATGCTTTCTTATTAGTTCAAAATCAAGTCGTGCAACAGGATTATGTTTGCTTGATTTTTTTGTAAACCAACAATCCTGTGTGTGTGTAAAGCATTATTTAAAGCAGTCAATCTTTATATGACATTAACAGTCATCATTTAAAACAGTCAAAACATGGTCAACAGTTTGGTAGAGCGGGCAGTCAAAGGGTTAAACAGCATTTGGGAATTATATATATTAAATCAATCAACTAATCACAGGAGGAAAGGCAGCATAGTGGCACAGTGGGTAGCACAAACACCTCACAGCTAGAATGTTGCTGGTTTGAGTCCATGCTGGGTCAGTTGTCATTTCTGTGTGGAGTTTGCATGTTCTCCCCGTGTTGGCGTGGGTTTCTCCTCCGGGTGCTCCGGTTTCCCCCACAGTCCAAACACATGAGCTATAGGGGAATTGATCAACTAAATTGTGTGTGTCTGTGTGAATGAGTGTGTATGGGGTTTTTCCAGTACTGGGTTGCAGCTGGAAAGGCATCCACTGCGTTAAACGTGCTATTTAAGTTGGCGGTTCATTCCGCTGTGGCGACCCCTGATTAATAAAGGGACTAAGCTGAAAAGAAAGCAAACAAACGAAATCACAGGAGGGAAAAGGTCTGTCTTCATCTGAATGTATAAATAAATAATGCTAATTAATTATATAAATATGATGTGTATAGTTATTGAAATTATTCATATGCATTTTATGTTATTATGATTTTATAATGAGGGTAACAGTCTACATTAAGCTGCATTACAGTAACAGCCATTTCTCATGACTCTTTAACATATTTATTGTATACACTGTTTTGTTACATGTGTCTTTGTGTGTGTGTGTGTGTGTGTGTGTGTGTGTGTGTGTAAATAAGTCATTACATGATTAATGTTCCTCGTCTAGAGATGCTCTAATGATAATGAGGACGGGGCCGATAGCATCTTTGTGGCCTTCAGGCTCAGAGACGCTGCAAGCAGAATCTGCTCCATCATTACAACACAATTAACCACCAATTACAGCCTCTTAATACACAGAGAAGAAGAAAACACCATCATCATCATCGTGCAGATGAAGAGCGGATGTGCTGATAAACTCCATTAATGAGTCTCACTGATTAGACATGATCTCTGGAGAGGCGCTCTGGTTATTAATGGGTTAACCTGGTTAATTAGTCTGAGATGATCTGGGACACTGGAAGTCATCTCCTGCAGTAGTACAGTCTCTCATGACTCTATATATTATTATTGACCCTCGTGTGTAATTCTAATTCTGCTTCAAATATTTCCCAAGTGCTGTTTAATAGAGCAAGGACATTCTTCAAAGTATTTCCTTTTATTTCTGCCTGCTGGAGAATGTCTGATTGATAAAGATAATGAGGTTATTATTAATACACAATTATTGTTTTTGATTGGCTACAGAACAAAACACTGTAGTCTGTCTTGAAGATGTGTGTGTGTGTGTGTTCTGCTGTCAGACTGTTCTCAGATCAGATCTGATTCTTAAAGCCGTCTTTATGTTTGACCAGAACTAAAGCAACACTGAGCTCTTAATCACACATTACACACACACACACACACTGATCTGAACATACTGACCGAGAGAACACACACACACATTCACAACACAACTCAAACACAATCACTCACTGAGAATACACAGCTCTGGTCATATTACAGCGAAAGGAGAACACACGCACACACACGCACATCACAACTCAAACACACATTCACAACACAGCTCAGACACACACGCACACACACTGAGAATACACAACTCTGATTATACTACAACTGATCGAGAGAACACACACACACACTCACTTTCTCTCACACACACACACACTGACATCACAAGTCAAAGACACACTTACACACACGTTCACATCAAAAGACAAAGATACTGTACACACTCACATCACAACTCAAACACACACACACACACACATGTAAAGCACTCTCACACACACTCTCCAATCACAACTCCAATGACACACACACACACTCTCTCTCTCTCTCTCTGTCTCTCTCACACCCACACTGACATCACAAGTCAAACATACTGTACACACTCACAACTCAAACACACACACACACACACACACACACACGTAAAGCACTCTCTAACACACTTTCACATCACAACTCTCACACACACTCTCCAATCACAACTCCAATGACACACACACACACACACTTTCTCTCTCTCTCTCTCTCTCTCTCTCTCTCACACACACACACACACTGACATCACAAGTTAAACATACTGTACACACTCACATCACAACTCAAACACATACACACACACACACACGTAAAGCACTTTCTCTCACACTTTCACATCACAACTCTCACACACTCTTCAATCACAACTCACACACACATTCACATGAAAGCTCAAACAAACACACTCAAATGCTCTCTCACACACACTCTCTCTGTCCCACACTCACACACGTTCACATCACAAGACACACACCACCGTAAAACACATTCACATCACAACTCACACACCAAAGTAAAACAAACACGCACGCACACACACACAGTCTGTTAACATGTTTGCTAATTGAGAGAAAACACATTGACTGAAACACACGTGATCAGGTATTTCCTGAGGCTGCAGAGGAGTTCAGTTTGATTTCACTTATAAAAGCAGCAAAAACAAAGTCAAATTAAAATAAAAACACAAAAGATAACCCTCAACCCCAAAACCAATCACAATCCCTGAAACTAATGATGTATTAGCGTGCTGTCATGACAACATTCCTCATCTCTATTCAGCTAAACTATTTCAACAGAAATAACAATTAAACAGCTGCTCAAAGCACTGACATACAATACTGTTGCTTAGAACAAAAAAGATATATTAAATAATTTATGAATATAAACTATACACTCACCGGCCACTTTATTCGGTACACCTGTCCAACTGCTCGTTAATACAACTTTCTAATCAGCCAATCACATGGCAGCAGCTCACTGCATTCAGGCATGTAGACATGGTCAGGACGATCTGCTGCAGGTCAAAGCGAGCATCAGAATGGGGAAGAAAGGGAGACTTTGAACGTGGCATAGTTGTTGGTGCCAGCTGGGCTGCTCTGAGTATTTCAGAAACTGCTGATCTACTGGGATTTTCACACACAACCATCTCTAAGGTTTACAGAGCGGCAGTTCTGTGGGCGCAAATGCCTTGTTGATGCCAGAGGTCAGAGGAGAATGGCCAGACTGGTTCCAGCTGATAGAAAGGCAACAGTAACTCAAATAAGCACTCGTTACAACCGAGGTCTGCAGAAGAGCATCTCTGAACACACAACACGTCCAACCTTGAGGCGGATGGGCTACAGCAGCAGAAGACCACACCGGGTGCCGCTCTTGTCAGCTAAGAACAGGAAACTGAGGCTACAATTCACACAGGCTCACCAAAACTGGACAATAGAAGATTGGAGAAACGTTGCCTGGTCTGATGAGTCTCCATTTCTGCTGACACATTCAGATGCTCGGCTCAGAATTTGGCCTCAACAACATGAAAGCATGGATCCATCCTGCCTTGTATCAGCGGTTCAGGCTGCTGGTGGTGGTGTAATGGTGTGGGGGAGATTTTCTTGGCACACTTTGGGTCTATTAGTACCAATTGAGCATGGTGTCAACGCCACAGCCTACCTGAGTATTGTTGCTGACCTTGTCCATCCCTTTATGAGCACAGTGTCTCCATCTTCTGATGGCTACTTCCAGCAGGATAACGCACCATGTCATAAAGCACCAATCATCTCAGACTGGTTTCTTGAACATGACAATGAGTTCACTGTACTCAAACGGCCTCCACAGTCACCAGAGCTCAATCCAATAGAGCACCTTTGGGATGTGGTGGAACGGGAGATTGGCATCATGGATGTGCAGCCGACAAATCTGCAGCAACTGTGTGATGCTATCATGTCAATATGGAGCAAAATCTCTGAGGGATATTTCCAGTACCTTGTTGAATCTCTGCCATGAAGGGTTAAGGCGGTTCTGAAGGCAAAAGGGGTCCAACCTTACTAGTAAGGTATACCTAATAAAGTGGCCGGTGAGTGTTTATGAACATTAAAACTTATAATATTAAAACTTTAAA
>NC_079458.1:1478034-1480534 GCF_903798145.1 Danio aesculapii
GATTGGGCCGATGGTAACCCTGTAAAGAACACACACACACACACACACATTGAAAAAAGTTTGTTAAAGAGTAGACAACTGAAATATGCTGATGATGATGTTACTCCTTATGAATATTTAATATTACAATTAATCAATATTGATGATGACTAAAGGAAATTGATGAAAGATGAGGAGAAAAAAAACACACAGAATGACCAATTTAACATCACTGGGTCTTAAAATCACACACAAACACACACACACACACACACACACACACACACACACACACGTATGCGCATGCAAAAAAACACACACAGTCTTAAGGTTATTGCACACTGCATCCATAATATTTCCACATTAAATAATGAACTCGACCTCTCGTTGTGTGAGTCGTATTGTCACGCTGCCTCCGGAAGTTTCGTCAGTCTTTAAAAATTCAGCTTTGAGAAATGTTTTGACAGCTCAGAGCCACCGTACAAGCGAAAAGCTAAATACAGAACGCCGTCACTTGAGCTACAGAGAACGTAGGGTGCTTTCACACCTGCATTATTTAGTTGGGTTGAATCGCACTGGAGTTGGTTTTCTCTGTTGGTGCGGTTCGTTTGGGCAGGTGTGAATGTAGCAATCGCACTCGAGTACTGTATTTCGTATTGAATTATACATTTAGCTTCCTACCTTTAAATAATCTAGCTCCTGTTTATCTAACCAATCTTCTGTCTCGCTACAATCCAACTCGCTCTTTAAGATCTCAAAACTCAGGGCTTCTGGTAGTACCTAGAATAGCAAAGTCGAGTAAAGGAGGTCGAGCCTTCTCATTTATAGCTCCTAAACTCTGGAATAGCCTTCCTGATAACGTCCGAGGCTCAGACACACTCTCCCAATTCAACACTGGATTAAAGACCTATCTGTTCAGTAAAGCATACACTCAGTGCATCACTTAGCAGTATGCTACATGAATGTGCTCCACACATCTTGTTTATATACACTATGAACAGCAGCTACACTAATTATTCTCTTTACTCTCTATTTCCACCTGGGGATACTCTTCCTGAGGCCCTCAGACTGTGTTTGATTGAGATGTCGTGTCGGGGAGGGAGATCACAAGTGAAGAACGGGGGCTATGGCATGTCTTTGGGAGATCAAAAAAGGTTTATGAGGGCAGACCGGGGCTGGCGGGCACGCCGTTGTAAAACCGCCCAAATTTTCACTACCCGCCTATGTCATTTTTTACCCGCAAAAATAAATTCAAAACCGCCCAATTGGGTGGGAAACTACCCAATCTGGAAACACGGTTAACTTTATGGTAATGAGCTATGACGCAGTTCGGCGGCAAGCAATCAGAATGAAGAAGTCCACCGCTTGAGAGGAGTCCAGAGAACACAGACCTGTGAACTTTGGTTCAGACTACAGTTGTTCCCCAAGGGTTTGATTAGTGCGGTCGCCTGATTTTTAATTATTTCCAATGTTTTCTTACAGGACCATGCATTAAATAAGTTACTGATGCGCATTAATGTTAGATATATGTTTTATTTTTCAAAAAGCGGGAATCTCATGCGACAATACAGAACAGTCCATACACACACACACTCATCATGCACTTACACACACAAAAAAACGTACTCACACACACACACACACACACGCTCATCACGCACTTACACACACAAAAAAACGTACTCACACACACACGCACGCACACGCGCACACACACGCACGCACACGCGCACACACACGCGCGCGTGTGTAAACAAACATACACAAGCACACACACTCATCATGCACTTACACACACAAAAAAATCTTACACACACACACATCACGCACTTACACACACAAAAAAACATAAACACACACACACACACACACACATACACACACACACACACACACGTGCGTAAAACAAACATATTCATACAGGCATGCACAAACAGACTAAAACTTACTCACACACATAACACAAACACACAAACACACACACATATTCATACATACACACACACACACAGACACACACACAAACTCATCACGCACTTACACACACAAAAAAAACTTACTCAGACACAAAACAAACACACACATGCACTCATTCACACACACACGCAAAACAAACACATTCATTAAGGCATGCACACACACACACACACACACACACAAGACAAACACACAGACTTCACAAACACACACATACACACACAAACACACAGACTTCACACACACACACACACACACACACACACTCACACACACACACACACACACACACACACACACACACAGTCTTCCTTTTGCTGCTCATGTGTCCAGTTTGTGGATTATGGTCTAGAATAGGCTCAGTGTGCGTGTGTGTGTGCGTGTGTGTTTGCGTGTGTGTGTGTGTGTGTGTGTGTGTGTGTGTGAGTGTGGGATTTGGATAATCTGCTAACTTCATTTGTCAAGTGTCTTGTATCTCAGTGAGGCTTAGAAACACACACTCTTCCTAACCCTGATGTGTGTGTGTGTGTGTGTGTGTGTGTGT